>NC_073255.2:21950075-22253106 GCF_029289425.2 Pan paniscus
GGAAAGTTTCTTACCTACTTTCATCCACATGGATCTGCCAATGATGTGGAAGGCTAATAGGGTTCCACTTGTGCCAGTGCCTGGGTGAATAAGTATGTCCAATTTAGGAGTCAATTCCTAGGAAGCTATTAGGTTTTAGATCTAAAGTTGTAATCTCCAATCAGGCTGTTTTAGTAATAAAGGTGATATTTTGAATTCCATTTGCTTGCTATTGCTTCTTTGTCTCAGTTGTTTCCAAAAGAAGAAAAAGATCTATTATTTAGTAATCTACATGAACCCCACATAGAGAGAAAATAGAGTACATAATTCCATCATATAAAAAATAAATTTAAAATACATGAAGAGTTAAATGAGAAAAATAATATTTAAATATACAGGCATATCTCAGAGATACTGTGGATTTGGCTCCAGATCACTGAAATAAAGCAAATATGGCAATGAAACAAGTCACACAAATTTGGGGGGGTTCCCAGTGCATAAAAAAATATGTTTACCCTAAACTGTGGCCCATTAAGCATTTAACCATTATATCTAAAAACTGTACATATTTTAATTTAAAAATACTTTATTGTTAAAAAATGCTAATGATCATCTGAGCCTTCAGTGACTCATAATCTTTTTTTTTTTGGTAAAAGGTCTTGTTTGATGTTGATGGTTGCTGTTTGATCAGGGTGTGGTTGCTGAAGGTTAGGGTGGCTGTGGCAATTTCTTAAAATAAGACGACAGTGAAGTTTGCTGCATCAATGGATTCCTCCTCGAACAAAAGATTTCTCTATAGCATGCAACGCTATCTGATAGCATTTTACCCATAGTAGAACTTTCAAAGTTTGAGTCAGTCCTCTCAAATCCTGCAGCTACTTTATCAACTAAGTTTATATTTGGATAGTATTAACTGGAGTTAATTAAATATGGAGTGACTATTATGGGGAAAACACTGTCAGTTTCTGTGCAGAATCCCATGATAGACATTTCTAGTAGTTTCAACAATGTCTGGGGCTCCTACCCTTCTAGGCAAATGTGAACGCATTTGAGCTTCATATATCGATGAGTCCATTTCACAAACATGATATTCATTAAAGGAAGCAAAAGGCAGAGCACATTCAGTTGATTGTATTTGTATGCATTACATGTAGCAAAATTATAAGGAAAATGAAAGGGATGATAACTATTGAAATATTTCTTAAGCTAAGTGGAACATGCATAAATAATATTTAATAATGTGCTCTATACATTTTTTGTATATAAAATGTAGTTTCCTCCAATAAAGGTTATCTTATTCTGAAATCATGGGTGGTAAGTAAAGCTTGTGAAATATGGATTATAATATGATACCTGCAGTCATCACCCTGGCACAACTAACACTTACTGGCTCCATTTTCCTTACTAGGTAGAAGGTAAATGTCTCACTTAGCATGGCATAGTTCTTCTACAGTTAGAATCTTACTTTCCTTTCTCTACTCCTCTTCTCTTTTCTTCTTCCTGCTTACAACACGTTCACTGAGTAACCAATGGATCAATCTCAGTTCCTTGAGTGTAATTTTAAAATATTTTTACCTAAAATACTTTGTTCCTTAACTTCTAACCATCCTTTCCAACACAGTTAAAATATTGTCTTTGTGAAACTGTTTCCATTTCTCATACTGTGGTATATACTTTAAGGTATTCTAATGGGCTTACATATCTGTATTCTCCATTAAGGATAGCTCATGGAAGGTAGTGCCCTGTCTTATTTGTCATTGTTTCCCTAATACTTAGCCCAGTGTCTGGCATACTAAATGCCTAATGTTAGACAAATAAACTACTTGGAAGAGCTGTTGAAATGTTAAAATGTTCAAAAAGTTGAAGGGACAATTTCTGAATTAATGACACAATGAATATAGTATCAAAATTCAGAGAATGTCACTGTGGATGAGAGTGATTTGAAAAGATTCCATCAAAGCTGGTGGCTCTGAGGTAGGTCTAACAGGATGGGTAAGATTTGCAGTAATTGAGGAGAGTGGTGAGCTTCCCAAGCTAACCAGTTATGAGAGCAAAGGGTTGGAGAAAGGGAAGACTTTCTTCATTCTGCAGGTCTCCATGCATATGCAACCTCTTTTAGGAAGCTAGTGTCCTTATTCTGTGTTCCGTAGACTGTTCACATTTCCTCAGTGCTTCTGGTGATTTCTCTAGAATCAAAGACTGTGTTAGGGCTTCAGGTCCATGAGAAATGAAGAGAGAATGGGATAATACTGTAGATGAAGCTAAGCAAGGATACTGGTCTCAGTTAGAAGGTAGCTTCAGCCTGATCCCACAGGATCAGGAGTGTCAGTCACACCGAGTTGATCCCACCTTGAGGAAAATGCAGTCGTTTATACCCCCCAGATTAGCCAGTTATTAACTACAGGCTGTCTCGAGGGGAGGGTGCCAATCTCCTGGGCAAGAGAACTCCCATTTGGATGAAGGCAATTCTCTAAGGAGGGACCAGCTGTGAACTATGAGCATGCTCAACATGGGTGAACTTGCCTGCTAAGGTGGATCTGAGCAAGGCACTACCAAAAAATCTGCTCAGTTACCCTAGAGTGATTAGATATTTTTGTCCACGCTTCTGCTTTGATGCTACTCTGTGTCATGCTGTTGTATGACCGTCCCCATCTTCTGGGCTATTTATTCTGTTTTTGTCAGGCAGTATTGCTTTCAAATTGATCCTGATCTTCTGAACACCACTAAATCTCCTGGTTATTGGCACTACTTCTTGGCACTATGGCCATTTCTATTGGATACCACCTTTTATTTATTACCAGGAAACATCAGCTCCTGCTGCTGATTCTGCAGCTTTCCGGGTGTCAAGTTCTATTCAGGGTCAAAGCCTGGGAGAGTGCTCCTTGTATTGTGTTGCATTGTATTTGTTAAATGAATACCCAAAGGCAGGGAAGAATGTACCCCAGTGCTTTTGAGAGTTAATAGTATAGGTACTCTTTCACTTGCTACTTAGAGCACTACCCTACCAAATGCTACTCAGACTTCCCTTTCTCCAGTGACTAATGCTTTGTTATTAAAACACTATGATCTTCTCAACTCTCTGCTCCCTTTGGGTGCACCCCCTCCTCACTGGTCTCTCAATCTCTCCTGCAAATGGACTTTTGGTAGGTCTGTGCCATCAAAGCTTTAGGCTGCCGAAACGTCTGAATTCCAGTAGTGGCAAAACCATAACCCCAGCTACATGTGCAAAACTCTGATTAAGACTAAATTATTTAGATAATAGAAATTGTAGTTAATTCAATATGCAGTGACAGTTGTGGGGAAAACACTGTGTTATGTTCTGTGCAGAATCCCATGATAGACATTTCTAACATTTTTATCAATGTCTGGGGCTCCTATCCTTCTAGGCAAATGGAAAACAGCCACTGAGCTGTGAGTGGAAATGACTTATGGGATGAAGCATTTAATTACCAGTGTCATTTCTAGATTGAAATGTTTAATTGCTCATATGAGATTCCCTTGTGCTCTCATGCCCTTGCTGTAGCAAGTATGGAGAAATCCTGTGGACATATGGTGGAACCAATGGTTGAGCAGTCTTCATTGTGTGAAAGAGTTTCTCTCGAGTTTCTCAGACCCACAGTGGATGTTGCATAAATAAGAGAAATGAGAAATACTGTTTTTCTGAGTTAAGCCATTAAGATTTGGAATCTGTGTAAGTATAGCATAAGCTGTACTAACCTATCTTCACTAATGAAAACAACCCTGTTCTTTTCCCTCCTGTTCCCCATTCTACTAAATAGTATGGTCTCCATAATGAAGAATTTTGGCGAAGGCTACAAATTAGAAAACTTTATAGTAATGAGTACTCACTTTCCCTGCCCTCTTTTGACTCATTGTATCTCCTGGCATGTTATTAAGAAATCTCTATGTTTAAATAGAATGGTTTGGCAAAAATTTACTGAACATAAATAGATTGCAGTTGGTTAATTTGCTACAGTTGTTAAAATAATACCTGAGTTACAAAATAATTTGCCTACATAATGTAAGAAGTGAGTGATCATGTAGGTTGCAAGACCCTAGAAAGCCAAACCTTTCAAATTCTATTTTTTAAATGAAGTTGGTCAGAAGTATGCTTGCAATAAAAGTGTTCATTTTGGAAAGTCTGGTAACTAATGCTAAGAATTATATAAATATGTAGTAAAATATGTTTCCTCACTGGAATCCTCCAAAATAAAGAAATCTAAGAAATACCTTTGTTTACACTGTTCTTGGTGAGCTGTACTGAAATAAAAAGAAAGATGGAATATGAGATATTTATGTGACAAAATAAGACTTATGGAATATTATTACTGTCAAGATAATGAATATTTCGATATAAAAATTTTCTGTATGGTATGTGTGATATGGCATTTAATATTTATCTAAACACATCTATTTTTTAGAAAATACATAAAACTCCATAGAGAGTGAAATTTGCTGCTTTCAACCAATGGCTAAAATTTGCATCTGTCTTATGTTGGTGAATTAATCTACTCCGATTTTTCTCATATGAAAAAAAATTAAATCATAATATATATATGATAATTTATATGATGAAAGAGAATTGATAAACAGCTTCAGAGAAAGAGGCATGATATCCCAAAATCAGATAGAGCTTACACTGTTGGCCAGGAATTAGCAGTTGTTTACAATATTTTTCCCTGTAAGCACCTTACGACATCAAATTGTAGACTGGCTTTTCTATTACAGTCGGAGAAGACCCTTCATGCAGCATTTCTACAGAGAGACATTTCACTGTGGTGGCAAACTCATCTATTTATTTAACACTGGTATTTCAGCCATCTGACAAATGGCCTTTTATCCAAAAACAAAGACAATGAAACACCCTTTTTCATGACCACTATTAATAACTGTAGAATTTCTGTGTTTAAATGCAATATTAAAAAATATATACATAACAACAACAACTAAATATTTACTGAACATGAATTATGTGTCAGGCACTATGTTCTGTATGAATTATTTTATGTAATTCTCAAAACCCTCCCTTAAGTTAGGTACTATTATTAGTTCCATTTTACAAAGCAGAAAGCACCGATAGACTAAGTAACTTATTCAAAGGCATAAATTTAGTCATTAATTATACATGAATTGAACAAAGATTTGTCTGGCACTAAGGTTACAGAAATGGGTAAAACATGAGCCCAGTCCCTGTGGAACTTAGTGGGAGACATAGACATGTAAATGGCAATTTAAAAGGACATGAAAAGAACCACACACTCGAAACAGGAACTGTAATTTGAGAAATAGAAAACAACATTTGAGCTGAAAGTAAGATTTCATCAGAAAAAAGGGGAAGGTCATTCCCGACATCATATCCTGCATGTTTAGCAATAGAGAGGTATGAAGGGCCACGGAGTTTGGGAAATGCTGATGAGTGTGTATGGCTGGAATGGAATGTGTGAGGAGAAATAAGAGAAACTCTGTGGCTCAATTCACAGAGCTAAAATCATTCGGTTAATCTTTGCTTCAAACACTTTTACCATTTACTTACCTCCTTTTCTTTCCTCCTCTTTATGTGTTTACTATTTCCACAATAGTGCTTACGTAAATATTTTTTAAAGTATAGGATGCTCAAGATGACATATATGAGGAAATACTATATAATAGATTCAGGCACCTAAAGAAGTGAGAAAAGAGATATTATTCCTTTAATTAGACCAAAAGTAGTTTCTAAAATTAAATATCTAACAAATCCCTGAACATTCCAGATGATCTAGGAAAGCAAGAAAAAAGATTGCACACACAATTTAAAATTCTGATTTCTGAGTATGAAGCCTACTTGTGAGGTTGGACAATTCCTAAGGTTATCTAGGGCGTTTGAAATATACCACAACTCCTGGGGAAACCCCTATAGAAAAGCAAATTTGTTTTAGAAAACAAAAACAAAAACCAACCAGGACTCTCTCAGTTTATGTTTAAATATGCTAATGTAATTCATTTCAGAAGACAGTGTGCCAAAAAATTAAGTAAAATAAAATAAAAAAGAAAATTCTAAGATTATCTAGAGCAATATAGAGTAATTCAGGAAAACATACATGCGTTTACTACAAATGAGAAATGCATAAAGCGTAAGTCATGAAGTGTGTTTTCTACCAAAATTACGATTATTCTCTATCAAAATAATAATTTCTAGGAAAATAATGATAAAACAAACATTAATTATTTCTAGCCCTTTCTAGCAAGACAAGAACCTGCTATAGAAGTAAGGAGGCCAAACATGAAAGAAACCATGTATAGTGCAACAGGTGAAGGCCTGCAGGAATATTAAAAGTAAATGCTTGTTTTACTTTTTTACCCTTCAAGAACAGAGCTATTTTGGGAAACGTGTCTGACATAATAGTATGTGGTGGCAAAGACTGATGAAATAATGTGTGCATGAAAATAATAATAAACAGCATGAGTTAGAAAGTTATGAATGCAGATATATGTCATATATCTGTGTCATATATATAACACACATGACACACAAAATTTATACAGAGACCCCAATGCATATAGTTTCACAGAATATAATATAAATGGAAAAGAGAGAGGAAGCAAAGAAGAAGGCAGAAGAGATGTGGCAGAACTTTTATCCAAAAATGGCCACAATATTTCCATCCTATATGTTTTTTGATATGCCTTCCATTGAGAGATGGGGTCCACTCAATATTTTCCCCTTTAATTTATGTCTATAACTATGTAAATAACATGACTGTGTCAAATTCTATTGAAGAGAAATATCCCGAGGAGAAATATGATGTGTCAATGGTTAAAAGAATTCGTCTGATTTTTGAGGGTAGGTAATGAGAAATGAAAGTTTCCATCTCGTTCTCTTTGGATACTCTGCTTTGGGGCTCTGAGCCATGATGTAAGATGTTTGAGGCCGCCATCTGGTGAGTAAGCCCAGGCCACACGTAGATTATGTGACCAACAGCTCCAGCTGAGGTTCCTGCCAACAGCTAGCATGCATCCAGGTGATTCCCACTCCCAGCCTTTAAGTCCTTCCAGCTGAGGCCTCAGATATCATGGAGCAGAGACAAATGTGGACACATACATCTCATGAGTAAGTAATGATGTTTATTTAAGAATGAAATAAAAATACTATTTTTCCTTTTAATTTATGTGTATTGTATTTTCATGAGACTACTACTGTAAGTTGTTGAGACATAACTACGTATTAGTTGATTGGACATAATAAACAAAACAATTAGGTATTTCATGGAGCCTAGGGACACAGACAGTGAAAAGAATTACAGAGACACTAAGGGCACCATGAATAAAGAAGGTTTGGGCTCCCTGAATTAACTCATTTAATTTTCATATCAACCGAACAGGTGATTCCATTCTCATTTCCATTTTATAGAAACTGAGGCATAGAGAGGTTTACACTATCTCACACTGCTAAAGAGTATTATGCAGGGTTTGAACCCAGTCAACTGACGCCGGAGCCCACACCCCAAACCAGTACAACTACTGCTTCTATGTCTACAGCCATGTAATTAACATAACAGTGTCAAACAAACTCCATTAAAGAGAAATATCCCAAGGAGAAATAATTTCAATCAGAATATTATAAGAAGTGTATGTTCAAGCTGGAAAAGGAAGAAATTTTGTGAATCATTGTACAAGGAGAAACCTAAAGCCCTGGTGAGCCTCAAAGACAAACACGTTTAGTCATGGGCAGAGTCAGTATAAGAACCTGTTTCTCCCTGCTTCCAATTCTGATATACCTGCCTTCTAACTGAAGAAGTTCTGTTCAGGAGTGGCAACCAAAAAATAGGATATGCAGATACTCATAATGCTATAAAAGGACATAGAAAAATAAACACCTGAATTTGAAGTATAGCGACATGGCAGTTATTCTTGTAGCTGACAAGAATCAATAGCTTAAAAATCAGTTGTTTTTCTGCTGAACTCAGGGGTTTTGCAGTGTTTATTCTAGTCACTCAGTAGAGCAACTGCTTTCATTGGACAGTCAAATAATTCTCATTAAAAGTCTCTAATTTGAGCTCTCTGCTTCCACAATCTGTTAAATACTTTCTTCTTTTGTCCTCCCTAGCAGGCGATATAATACTCATTTCTTTTCTTGTTACCTGGCTTCCTCACCAGCTAGACGTTTCTAAACGGCAGGGACCATGCCTTTTGCCTCAGTCAGGATCTCTAGTGTCAGTCAAGAACAGTGCCTAGTATGTACTAGGTGCTTAAGAGATGCTTGCTAAGTGAGTCTGTAACAAATGTATGTTGGCAGGAAGCTATATGTGAGCTATCATATAATTTATTTAATCAGCCTAAATACAGACTTACCTCCAATGTCTCTGTACAGAAACACCTGATTTCAACTTTACAGAAGCAAGAAATAAATATCTGTTATGTTAAGTCACAGAGATGGTGAAGTTTATCTGTTACAAAGGCTTCTATTACCTTAGGCTAAAATGACCTCCGTTTTCAACAAAACTTAATCAAGAGTCAGGCCTCATCTTACACCTTCAAGCTCACTTGCAACCATTATCCAGATGCAGGTCACACACCAGGTCCAACATGATCCTAAACAAATGGTAGTTTTTCAGTACTTTATGATTCATTTACTTCATTTATATCAGCCTCACATATTGCTTTATGAAAATGATTCAACAGACTTGCAGTCTGATCTGAAAGTATTTTATGAGACACTAAGCACAAGGAGAAGCACAAATGTCTTCTGAGTGCTCTGATAACTCGAGATGATTATTCTCACCTCTTTACCTTTGCTCATAGTGTTCATGTTGCTTGGGATATTCATTTGCTTTCTTTTTAACAATACCAAACTGTTTCTTGATTTCCTAGCTTACACTCCACTTTGTTGCACTTTGTCTAAAAGTTTCAGACCCCCCCGCCCCCGCCTTTTTTTTTTTTTTTTTAACTTAAATAGCATGAGAACTCTGGACTATACCATTTGACTCATGACTATTCTGTCTTGCTTCACATCTTATTTGTTTGTCTGGATTCCCCAACAGGACACTAACGTCCTTTACTGAAGAAACCAGTCATTACAGTATCACGAGGTCTAATTTGGTCCTAAACAAATGATAGTCTTTCAGTATTTTATGATTCTGTTACTTCATTGATACCAGCCTTACATACTTCTTAATGAAAACTGATTCAACAGACTTCAAATCTGATCTGATAGTAGTATTTCATAAGGCTCTAAGTACAAGCAAAAGTTGGTAATACTAAAGAGGAAGGAGGGCTCATTTATTGGAAAACATGTATGTTAGACCATACATTGTAGCAGAGGAAGAAAAGCAGTATGAGTGGGTGGAAGGTTAGCTGTAGTTCATGGTCAAATGTGGAAAGGTCAGTAGTTGCAAGGAAATAAAAGAGTCAAAAGACCAGCGCAAAAGGAGCTGAAGCTTGGATTACATTTAGTTAAGCTGTTTGTGTCCCACTGATGCCCATTTGAACACTCATAGGCTTTATTCTTTCTATTTCAGTATTAGAGAATTGTATGGTAGTAGCTTCTTATATGGTAGATCTTCCCTTAGGTATGCTATAATTGCAGTTTTGGCATTAAGGCCAATATTGGCGGTGACACTGATGAATTTGGATTATCCTGAGATTATGAGATATGTATGGGTTTGGGCATATTTGCAGTATGGTAACGTCATCAAAGGATAGAGTTTATGTTTCTTAGCAACCTAGAATCGATCAGCATCTTGATGCAATTTTATGTGGCTCTTTAATTGCTGATTTTGTGGTGTTCGAACCTTCTAATGATGTAACAGCTGAAAGAGGATGTGCAAAAAGGCATTGTAAAAAAAAACTTTTTGGCTGCTTTTTGTTGGCACCAAGGAAACATTTTGGCTGTATCTTTCCATCTAAGTGAAAAGAACTAAAGAAATGTTCTTTCTTCTCCATGCAGTGTAACTAAATTGTCTGGAAAAAAATCAGCATTCACATGTCTTGGACAAGTGAGAAGAGTGCTGTTTACCATCTTGCATCATTAGATATGACACTTTTATCAGGCTCTGAAAAGATATAAAATAGGTCATTGGAATAAGGACACAGTATGGAAAATAGATGAAATCAGATAATAAATTGTAAATCTGTTAAGCCACGCTCCATTTTTATCCCTCTCTTTTTTCTTTTTGTCTTCCCCTGTGGCGTGGAAGAGATACTTCCCTTCACGTCCTGCCTTTTGCTTCACCCTAGACAGATGCTCTCCCAGAATCCAAGATAATACATGTTTGTCCACATGGTAGACTGCACTAGCCTTCTCCAATGTAGGATAAATGTGCCCGTATGCTACAAGGAAACAGAATTCTTGAATCTGCTCTTGGCAAACTAATACTTTTTTTTTTTTTTTTTTTTGAGACAGAGTCTCACTGTGTCACTCAGGCTGGAGTGTAGTGGTGCGATCTCCGCTTACTGCAAGCTCTGCCTTCCGGGTTCACGCCATTCTCCTGACTCAGACTCCTGAGTAGCTGGGACTACAGGCCACTGCCACCATGCCCGGCTAATTTTTTTGTATTTTTAGTAGAGATGGGGTTTCACCGTGTTAGCCAGGATGGTCTCGATCTCCTGACCTCGTGATCCACCTGCCTTGGCCTCCCAAAGTGCCGAGATTACAGGCGTGAGCCACTGTGCCTGGCCAAACTGATACTTTTTATTATGTGCCATAGGTCTCATAATGCCATTTGATATTAACCATCTCCAGTAACATCAATAGTTGCAGGAAATCAGTAGAAAGGAAGGACTATTGAGAGAACAATTTGTCCATCTGTTTGCTTCCAGGTATATTTGTATCACACTGCAAAGCAAAAATAGCCTAAATGTTGAAATACTGATGTGGATAACTATCTTTAAAATGCAAATAAAATTTGGAAATTTTATTTCATCGTTTGGGCTATTTTCACTTGCTCTGTCCTTGAGGGCAGCACAGCAACATGGTCACCCTTCTTTGAATAAAGACCAAATCGTTTTAATGGATCTTCATCTCATAGAAGAGGTAAAATGGCAGAGATGCTTCTGTGGTTTGACTATTTGTCCCCTCTAAAACTCATGTTGAAACTTAATCCCAGATGTGGCAGTATTGAGAGGTGAGGCCTTTAAGAGGTGATTGGGTCATGAGGGCTCTGACCTCATGAATGGACTAATCCACTCATGGATTAATGGTTTAAGAGGTTAATGGATTAAACAGTTATTGTGGGAATGGGACTGGAGCCTTTATAAGAAGAGGAGAGACCTGATCTGGCACCTCAGCCCCCTCGCCGTGTGATGCCCTGTACTGCCTCAGGACTCTGCAGGGAATCCCCACCAGCAAGAAGACCCTCACTACATGTGGCCCCTTGATCTTGGGATTTCTCAGCCTCCATAACTATAAAAATATTTTCTTAATAAGTTACCCAGTATCAGGTGTTCTGTTACAAGGAACAGAAAATGGGCTAAGAGACATGCCAATGAGGATGGTGGCTAGGAAGTGAATGATACAGTTGCTTTCTGCCTGCTGCTTTCTTGAACAGGGAGACACTTGTCTAAGTGATCTGCATTAGAGGAGTGCAGATCACAAACAAAGACGGATTTATGTGAGTAAAGAATTATATATACCCTAAAGCAATGTCATTATGGCAATTATATTTAAGGATTTTGGTAAAGTCTTCAGAGGAGTATAAACTATTAAAAAAAGAAACAGCTGTTAGAGAGGTTTATATCTTAAAATAACAAAGGTACTTGCATGTGTGAAGAATGCCAACATCTTAAAAACATCTTCAATATAATTGATATTGATGACTTTTGTTTTCACTTCCCAACCACCTCTAAATAGTTTCAGTACTTCTGAAACTTTATTTTATGTTTTCAAGTGTTTTTTTTTTTTAAATAAGTCTTCCCAGTTTGGTCTACTATATTAAGCTCAATTGTGAAGTTATTAAGCTCTTGGAATGGGCCTAAACTACAAAAATTTGAACAATACCTAGAAGAAATTAATAGTCCCGTAAACATTTTGCCTTAAAGTAAAAGATGGTTCCAAGATGTCCAACCTGGGAAGAAAGATGATAAAAGTGACTGAAATAGGATAAGTAGAAAAAAATTAATAGGAGAAAAAATAATTATTTTAGCTTGTGGATAAATATCTGTTATAGGACTTCTACCTGTGAATGTTTAATGGAAGTTGGAAGAATAGATTTGGACACACAAGAGTTAGGAGTAGAGATGCCAGTTTAATAGGCATCTACATTCTCTTGAAGGTTCGTAATAGGTAAGTTTACTGTGATCTTTCTCTCTCATTCCCTAGCCTCTACTCAGCTTTGCTGAATCCATTTCTTCTCCTGAAATTTTGATATTTTTTCTTTCTAATATGCTACATTATACTTTTGCATGCAACATGAGGGGTTAGGGTCAGGGAGAGAGAAAATGAAGAGATTTCTGTTTATTTCTGTTACTCAGCTAAGTATCAGAAACACAACAGGGGGTTAAAAAGGATGTCTGCGGAGGTGCTTGACTGAGAAGTCACATGAGGAATTGTGTGCAAACACAGAAACCCTTTGGTAACATGAGCTGTGTTTCCTTGTTAAATTGACCCTGCTGTCTGACACCCTCTGTTGCTACTGTTACATCACAGCTAGGTCAACATCCAGATTCCTTTACCAACTATGTGAGAATCTACTAAAAGCATTCTCTGATAATACAGTCAGCCCTGGGAAAGACATCTGAGCTTTAATTAAGCAATGTATGTGGGGGAAATTTTCTGGTATCTTGTTTAATAGACAGGTGTAACATATTCCTCTCTCCAAATATGCTTTTAGATGACATGGGGTAGGTTTAGAGAGATTTATAACAAAATGAAACTGATGTGGCAGTAGAATTTGTTAGCCCATTCTTTTATGTTTCTCAGCAGAGATCTTTACATGGTAAAATGTCAGATTAGGGCTCAGCGTAATGATTTTTGGAACATGATAATGTTATTTCAGAACACTTCATTTAGAAAAATATCTTTGTTCTGATACTTCCTGGTATTAATTTAATTTGCTTTGGTGCTCGTGGGTTATAGGAAGTGTAGCTGCACACTTCTTTGCACTTGCCTCACAAAACTTCCAACAGAAACCAATCAACACACATCTCATTAATCTTCTTAACACTAAGCAGAAAAGACCAAATTGAAAATATGGAGATCTTTCCATGAATGCACATCAGGACTGGTTTGTTTATCTCTGAGCAGGCATGTGTGATGAAAACAGTATGTCATTATGTAGCTTCCTAAGTGGAGAGCTGGAACTTTGTGAAGAACAAGGAGCCTGCCGTGCTGTTGGAAGTTTTTACTTCTTTGTGCTATCATTTCTATTGCTTTGACTGTGGTATCTTCCAAGTGTCAGGAGTTACTTCTTCCCTAAAAGAACTCTGGTTGGGCTGGGAATATCGGCTTATGCCCAGCACTTTGGAAGGCTGAGGTGAGAGACTCAGTTGAGGCCAGGAGTTCAAAACCAGCCTGGGCAACATAGTGAGACACCATCTCTGTAAAACAAAACAAAACAAAAACAAAAACAAAGATCTCTCAGGCAGTTTGTTGAGAATAAAGCAGGTCTTAAGCCACATGCCTTTATTTCTTTTACCCTTGCTCTGTCTTGTTAACTATTCTCTCAAAAAAATTCAACATCTGAAGTTTAATATTTCTTATGCTTCATTCCACAACTTCTTAGTGAGTTTCTAAAATTAATACAAACAACAAAAACCTATGTCACAAATGGAACACAAGCAAATAAGGCTCAGACATTTAAAAGCCTATGGCAATGTACATCAGGATAAGATTATGTTAAAATAAGGATTGTAGACTCTGTGTGATAGTCTTCGTGCTTGATTTTGTGCTGATTGTAGGATATAAGTATAAAGATAGTAATCCAAATTAGAGTGCCCATCTACTGTAACACAAGCTATTATCTCTATATGATATCCAACACACGACAGATATTTGATAACTTATGACAATAAATATCCTAAGTTCTTACAGCCATATGAAGCACCTAGAATAACCAACTATGAAGCTGTTAGCCATTTACACTTTTATATTAAGTTAAATATTTATTAGGATTAGAAGTCAAATAGAGGGCTAGTAGAATATTGGAAAGTGTGTTTTCCCTTTGAGTGTAAAGCTCCATTTGGGATGGAGTGTTGAGTGGTAAAGTCTTTTCAGCATGCTTTCTGAAAGTTTTCTCTTTACTCTCGTTTTCACCTGGGTAAAAAGAATGTAGGAATGATTAACAGGGTGGTTAATGTGTAGCAGCTGAGAAAAGGTTCTACAGATATAATGTGTAGTCTGGTAGGAAGAACCATGTCCCCCTCCACCCACTTTGTTCACCTCCCAATCCATGGAAACTATGAATATGTTACTTTAGATGGCAAAAGGGACTTTGCAGAGGTGATTAAATTAAGAACCTTGAAGTGAGAGGATTATACTGGAATATCCAGGTGGGACCAATCTAGTCACCCCAGTCTTTAAAAGCAGAGAAACTTTGCCAGCTATGGTCAATGAGTGCTATGTCGATGGGAAAGTCAGTAGGATGCGACTTGAGCGTGGAAAGGGGCCACGGGCCGAGGAATGCGGGCAGCCTGCAGAAGCTGAAAGCTGGAAAATGCAAGGAATGGAGTATTGGTGAGTTGAAATTGGTTTAATAATTCCCTAATACTAATGTGCACAACAAACTCATGGACTGCTTGTTTAAGATGCATATTTCCAGGCCCCATCCCAGGCATTCTGATTCATTCAATCTAGTGTGAGGCATTAAAATCTGTAATTTAACTCCATTTCAACAAGTGATCAAGATAGGCTTTGATCTTATTAAAAGTAAGTTGCCATATTTAACATTTAACAGTCTTATTTTCTATTTTTGTATTTCAGAATCAGGGAAAAGTCCTCTCTCTCTCCCTCTCACACACACATGCTCACAGGCACACATGCACTCACACACACACACACATGTTCTCTCACACACACACACAATTACTCTTGACTGCTTTCTATTAGTTGGCATGATGTCATCTCTCTAGAGAGTCACAAATTTTGGACCTCAGTGTTTGAAAACTGAATCAGGAATACATGATTAGAAAGATCAAGAATGTCTTCTCCCAGGACATTCCCATATGTATTTGTTTAATCTGTGTTTTCTATGCTGGACTGTAAGCCCATCAGAGTGAACCAAACAGGTACATCAGTCTCATTAGCAGCTTCACCAGCTAATGAATGTCAGACACCATTAACCAAGAAATACTTTCTATTGAGGAAAATGGAAACTACACAAGGGTAGTTTGTTGTAGGGGAGATGCAAGGCAGGGATAGATTGGGGAAATATGACCCAGAAGAAATGAAATCACTACCTTGTAAAGATACCTACACTCTCATGTTTATTACAGCATTATCCACAATAATCAAGATATAGAAACAACCTGGGTGTCTATCACCAAATGAATGGATAAACTGTGTTGTGTATATACATGTATACATACACAATGGAATATTATTCTACCTTTAAAAGGGAGATCCTGTCATTTGCCATAACATGAATGTACCTGGAAAACATATTAAATGAAATAAGCCAGACAGAAAAGAAAAATATTGCATGATCTTAGTTATACATGGAATAAAAAAGATCAATGATACAGATAAAGAATAAAACAATGGTTACCAGGGCAAGGTGGGAAGGAGGAAATGGGGAGATATAGGTCAAAGGATACAAGATAGAAGATACGTAGCATGAACAAGCCTAAAAATCTAAGGTATAACATGAGGACTATAGTTAATAATAGTGTATGGCATTCATTATTTTTGCTAAATGAGAGATTATAGCTGTTCTTGCCACAGACAAAAAAAAAGTAACTATGTCAGGTGATGGATATGTTAATTTGTTACACTATAATAACCATTCTACTATATATGTATCTCAATGCTATCTTGCATAATTTAAATATACAAAATACAATTTATTTTAAAAATAAAATGGTTGGAAAGATATTTAGGAATTAAAATCAGCAGATTTGCCAATCTAATGAAGGATTACAGAAAACTATTCTCAATCTGTAAACTAGGTTGTTGGATGGAGATGATATCTGCAAACAAGGAAGAAGCACATCAGGTGGAAGGCTAATTTTGTGGATTATGTGTTTGAAAGGCCTGTGGGAGGTGATAAGCAGGGAGTAATTGCAGATGTATTTAAATCTAAAATGCTGCAGTGTGATAGCAAAACAGTGGCCCCCAACGATAACTATGCTATAATTCTAAGAACTTGTGAATGTTATCTTACATGGCAAAAGGTACTTTGCATATGTCATTAAGGTTAAGAACCTACAGATGGGGAGAGTAGCTGGGATTACCCAGGTAGGCCCAATCTAATCATATGAGTCCCTTAAAGGAAAGAGTTAGCCAGCTGAAGAGAATCAGACATGGCAGCAGCATTGAGAACGTCGGGCCCTTCTGTTGCTGGCTTTGAAGACGGAGTTTGACCCAGCCATCCCATTACTGGGTATATACCCAAATGACTATAAATCATGCTGCTATAAAGACACATGCACACGTATGTTTATTGCGGCATTATTCACAATAGCAAAGACTTGGAACCAACCCAAATGTCCAACAATGATAGATTAGATTAAGAAAATGTGGCACATATACACCATGGAATACTATGCAGCCATAAAAAATGATGAGTTCATATCCTTTGTAGGGACATGGATGAAATTGGAAACCATCATTCTCAGTAAACTATCGCAAGAACAAAAAACCAAACACCGCATATTCTCACTCATAGGTGGGAATTGAACAATGAGATCACATGGACACAGGAAGGGGAATATCATACTCTGGGGACTGTGGTGGGGAGGGGGGAGGGGGGAGGGATAGCATTGGGAGATATACCTAATGCTAGATGACGAGTTAGTGGGTGCAGCGCACCAGCATGGCACATGTATACGTATGTAACTAACCTGCACAATGTGCACATGTACCCTAAAACTTAAAGTATAATAAAAAATAAAAAAGAAAAAAAAAAAAAAAAAAAAAGAAAGGCAGACCTGAGCCAAGAAATGCAGGCAGCCTCTAGAATAGGCTGGAAAAGGCAAGAAAATAGATTTGCTCACAGAGTCTCCACAAGGAACCCAGGCCTGCTGACCACCTTGACTTTTGGCCTGGTGAAACAGATTTTAGACTCCTCACCTTCAAAACTATAATAAAGTCATGCCATTTTAAGCATCAAGTTTATGATAATTTGTTATAGCAGCAATAGAAAACAAATATACCAACATCCTTCCTGCCACCCCCACCAAAAGAAACCAAAATGTATGAGACTTACTGACACAGCTCTCTTGGGCCAGGTTTTCTGGAGCCAAGAAAGGAGGAACTCTTCTCATTAATTCCCTTTGTGGGACATTTTCTTAATTGTTGGTCTGGGTTTTCACTGACAGAAAGCTGCAGAGTGAACTGTTGGGGAAGTATTCTTTGGTGCACACAGAAAATCAAGACACATTTATATTCAGTCAATGACAGGGTGAAAACCAGACTTCAAGAGAGAAATCCACACTCTCTGAGCCAGTTCCCATTCTCAATATGTAGCAGTTTCAGTTTGCCCCATCACTAGTGAAACTCATCTGAGGGCTTCCTGAGAAGTCAGGTGAGCTGTATTTATGAGGAGTCTGACCCCGGCAGATCTGTGAGCATGGACATGTTTAGAAGCAATGTTCTAGGTTGCATAGTTCTTTTTTTTTTTCCTATCTCTCATCCTTGTTCAACATTACAATCCACTCTCAAGTGTGTATGGAGAATCGGAAAAGGGCCTGTCTGGCCATTGTGGAAAGAAAACAAAAAGAGGACCAGGCGAGACCACAGTGATGGTACTTGAGATGGGCACAAGCTGAGAACGTGCATCTAGTGAAGTGGCCTGATGTTTAACCTTGTGGTTAAAAGGAGGTTATGGGCTTTTGGGTGGATAACAATCTTTCCTTAAATACCAAGGAGAGTGCATCCTGTCAGCATATCTTGTCACTGCTGACATTACCGTGGATTGCCTGGCTGCAACATAGTTGTCCGTTTTCTCCACTGTAAAGTTACTCTTTTTCCATCTTTCCACATTATAATCTTTAAAAGGAAGCCACTATGTACATCCTGCATGGAAGGAGTAGGGAGTTATGTTCTGACTCCTTGAATGTAGAGTATCTACACAAGTTATTTGGAATTTTTCTACATGGGATGTTTGTCTATTCTCTTCCATTTATTCAATTATTTTTAGTATATGGACTGAGTGTTTACTTACACTTTGGTTTACCATTTGTTACTATATTTTGCTGCTCAAATTGTTCTAGCTTTGGCCACTGCGTGTTGTTTCAGTTGGCACCTATGTCCTTTTGACATACCATCATCAATGTGTTTTGTATATTTCAAGCACTTCTTTAATTTCTGGTACTACAAAATGCTCCAGGCTCATCTTATAAATTTTCTGCTGTGTTACTAAAATCAATCACTCTTTCTTTCCAAGAAATTCTGGTTAGTTTTGTTGGTGAACAGTATTAGAAATCAAGATCTGGGTTAGATGTACTCATTGCTACTGGGGAATTGTTGCTTCTAAGGCCTCCTCAGCTAGCAGAGTAATAAAATATGAGTATACTAACTTGTGTATATATACACTTAAATATTTTATGTGTAACTATATTTGTTTAGATTAGGCAGAAAATGAGACCATACAGATGCCTACAACTCTAATCCATTACCACATGTATCATTCTACGTTCCTGCCCTTCCCTATCTCTAACCTCAGACTCGAATATTGACAAACTTGGCTCCCACTGCTCACCATCCATTTTACTGAACTGTTCAATTCACATATACTTATATAGAGGTTTCAGATTTATTACTCATACCCCCAAGAAAAACGACTTTATCAACTCACTTTATCAACTAGAGCACAGTGCTTGCATTGAGGTCTGTTAACCTTATTCTTGCACATCTTATTTCCAAGGTTAATTAGGTCAGCACTTTACCCCCACTCCTTTCAGCAAGGCTGTTTCACACATTTGTAATACAGTTAGATTCTTCTGTCATAATCTTCATTTGATCATGTGATCCCACAACTATTTAAGTGATTTTAAAAACTACATATATTTAATGGTAAGTTTTTTCTGCTATAAAGTTCTGTGGGTACAGTGTCATAGAGCCATCATTTTAGTTCCATATATGATGGTTTATCCACCCCCAAAACTCCTGTTTCACCTATGTAACCACTCTTTAGTCCCTAGCACCACTGATCTATTATCTTTATAATTTTTCTTCCATAATATCATATGAATGGAATTATATAATATGTAGCATTTTCAGACTGGTTGCTTTCACTTAACAGTATGTATTTAAGATTTCCATGCCTCTGCATAGCTTGATAGCTCATTTCTTAAAATCATTGAATAGTATCCTATTGAGTGGGTGTACCACTTCTGGTTTATCCATTTACGTTTACTTATTGAAGGACATTTGTATTGTTTCCCATTTTTTTTTGCAATTACAAATAAAGCTGCAGTAGAAATTCATGTGCAAGTATTTGTGTGGACATAAATCTTCAGATAAGTTAGGGAAATAGTAGGAACTTGATTGTTGGATTGTATGGTGAAACCATGTTAAACTTTGTAAGAAACTTCAAAACTCTCTTGCGAATTGGCCATATTATTTTGTGTATCTGCCAGCAATGATTGAGAGTTCTTGTCACTTTGCATCTTTGCCAGCAATTGGTATTGTCAGGACATCGTAATTTTAGTTCAGGAAGACTTATATAATACTTCTCATGTACAGAACCATAAGATAATAAATTTGCATTGTCTTAAACACAATATGTATACTCATTTGTTATAGAAGCAATGGAAATCCAATACATGTACACAGAGTTTCTTTTAAAGAATATGGAAATGTTTGTGTTTATCTTCTGGTCCACATCCAATTATGTCTTCCTTAGGGGCTGAATGCCATAATTTCATCAATAACTTACAAACCTATTTGTGAGCAGAAGAGATATTAATATTATTGTATTTCTTCTCTCACTTTGTAAGAAAGCACCAGCTAGTAATATGCCGTTATGAGACATTAGTTTCCAAATTCCCCAGCTACCTACCTATAGTATAAATAAATCTTAATAACTACTGATTTTAAAAATCTACTTTGAAGCTCAAGAAAATATTATCAAAAATGTTTATGTAGCAAGTTAAATGTAACTTTGTTTTTTCTTTTTCAATTTCTTTTTAAAATGTTTCTTCGCTTAGTCTCATTTATAGGACTTCCTTGACACTTTCAGTTCTTTGAACTACACCTTTTGTTAATTTTTTAGATTTATTAAGATTTTAGGGAAAAATAAAGAAAATTCAAGAGTGAAAAACTCAGTTATTTTGAGAAATATTTTTTATGACTAATATAACAGTGCAGAACTAAAAATGTCATCTATAAACATTGGTTTCTGTAGATCTGTTCCTCTAAGCAATTTCTTACTGCTTTTTGCTTTTCTTTTAATACATTTCCTGTTTCTAGTCTGTAATTTCTGCTTAATTCTTTCCTATATTGGGCCGTCAACTCATTCTGTCATCTGCTTTATTTCCCTCTACATTAAACAATCACTTCCAGAGTACTTTCATTCAATATTTATACAAAAGGGGGGTTGTAATTGAAATTCATTAGAAAAAAACTAATTACTAACTTTTTAAAGAATAGATTCTTTTTCACCCTCCATTGAGAGAGATGTTACAAGCAATGTGCTTAAAACTATATTAGCATGATTTTAACACATGAATTCCCTGATTCCCAATCCTTTCACAATTCTCCTTTATATCAAGATTTCATAAAAAAACAGTGAGAAATATGTAATAGAGTATACCTACCAATATTTAGTATATTGGAGAAAAGCAGGAATACAAACATCCTATAAATGGCAACATATCTGATCATGAGATGACTGGAATAAATAAAAGCACAATTTATACTTAATTTATACTCACCTGAGATGTAGAACAGTTAATGCTTAGTCTTTGATCGCAGCAGAACATACAGATGATTTCTGCTAACATCAAAGATGAAAAGAGCATTAATTGTTCTACTTCTCAGTTGAACATATTATCAACTACAGCAAGACATGATATTCTTTACTTTAGAACTTTACAATCTAAAGGGAGAATGACAAATATAAATGTAACTATAAGGTAAAATATGATCACTATCATAAAATAAAGGGTTTGATGACCTCAAAGGAAAGAGAAAGTGTGTCTCCTTGAGGGAACCAGGCTAAGTCTCAAGGAGGAGAGAGCATTTGGGTTGGACTGATTAAAAAGTTGACAAGAAGAAGGGAACGTGCTGAGCAAAGCTAGAGTGGGGAGGTCATAGTGATAGTTAAGAAACATGAACTAATCCAGCACAGGTTTGGGGTAGGTCAGGAGTAAGCAATAAGTAAAAAATTTGGCTAGATCTATATTTATTGAAGTCCTTAAAAATAGCCACCAAAGACTTTTGATTATTTTAACAAAGCTATCTAAGGCAAATTGGATGAAATATTAACATGATTGGGTTAAGAGGTCATCTCAGTTGTCTCTTTAGGTCTAGATTTCAAACGATAGTGTGCATACATGTCTCTGGAGCAAATAAAAAAGCCAATGACTGTGACTAGGCCCAACCCTTGATTATCATTCAGTTCATAAGCTATGGGGCCCAGAAATCCATATTTTTAATCAGGTGACTCTGTGCACATTAGTTTGAAGTTTGAGTGTCTAAGTGAAAGGAGAAAGCCTGACCTTGAGTGTGGCAGAAGAAATGGCTAATAGGTTATAGGTGAGATCAATCTGGCACTCTGACTGTAAAACCTGAATTTTTATACATGACTCAGTTTCAGTTCTGAGGCTTATTTTACTGAAGCATCAAAAACAATCAACGTTTCTTAAACTATACAGTGCTAATTCTCAGAACTGCTTCCTGAAGGTGACTGTAAAACTGAGCACTACCTTAACATACATGGTTTGTGGTGGGATCTAACAGGTTGGGACTAAATTGAGACTGCTTCTTATCCTCCTAATGTCTTAAAAGCCTGGCTGGGCTGCTAAGAGAGATTACAGGAAAAGAATACAGATGAGTTTGAATTCTTCCAGGGCAGGGATATTAACTAATATGTCTCTCGTAACAGGGTCAACGTTTGTGGAATGAATAAATGAGTGAGTGAATGAATAAACAGGAAATGTGGTTGACTTTTGATGAAAGTTTATAGGACAGTCGTTCAAACACTATCAGAAAATCTAATGTCACCAATGTCCTATAAAATATTGTTCCAGGAAGGCGCTATGACTTTCTACCACAACTGGAAGCAAATGTAACACAAAAAGCAAAAACCTCCTTATTCTTTGTGGGCCTATATCTCCTATCCCAAAAAATACTTCCTTTTTCCTTGGAAAATTCTGGCAAAGATGTCATGAAGCTCTCCCTTAGAAGAGAGCCTCAAGGCAATACAGTTTGCTACAAGGCAAACTTTATTTGCTCCTAAGAATTGTAGCTGCAATAAACTCTGCATGAACAGTATTTACAAATATTCCATCACTTAGTGGAAAACAATCTTGGGTGCTGCTAAGAATGTGTCCGGCTGGACAATGTTAAATTTTGGAAAACAACTATTTTCTGGGCTGTTTACTAGAATATAACTATCATCAAAATATATTCATGGAGCATTTTTTTTTAAAACAGTGAGAATGACTGTAGTTCAGTAGCTACTGAAGTAATCTCTCCTGTGAAAAGGAGGAGGCCAGCAATAAGGAACAGCATCTCTACATTTATACCCACACAGTATTACTTCTAATATGTTCGACTTAAATTCTCACTTAGATAAATAGATTCCACATGAACTTAATTAACTGGCGTTTCAGTTTCCAAAATGTTATGTAAAATGTAGTGTTTTAAATTGAAAAAATGCAGATGGGAATGTTGAAGGTGTTTGATTTATAGCTGATGCAACAATTCCTTTTTCTGTTACAGCAGAATACTAACATTATGCTTAGATGATTTAAAGTAGATGCTGTTTATTTTATTTGACTTTTACTAGGATTATAAAGATGACAGTGCTCTACTACAGAAGAGATTTTCTTATTCTAACAGACAAATGCATTTCTAGCCATTATATCATGGCATACATATTCACAATGTAAATAGCTATTTAATGGAAATGATGAGGCCATTAATGTAGACAAAGTAGCTATTGTCTGAGAGCCCCTGAGTCATCTTGTGTCATAGAAAATATAGTTACTAGTTTTAATCATAACCTTATGGCATTTTAGAAACCTTAGTATCTAACTTCAATATATAGAGATATATAATTAGGAAAATACTTAGACTTAAATTCCACATTGACTGGCATTATAAACTTTGCTTTCTAGTAATAATTAGATGGCTGATCAGAAACTATGTATTATATGGCCTTCCTTATGAAATGAGGCAGCTTTTAAAATTATGTATCATAGGCCAGCTGCAGTGGCTCATGCCTGTAATCCCAGCACTTTGGGAGGACGAGGCTGGTAGATCACCTGAGGTCAGGAGTTTGAGACCAGCCTCTCCAATAGGATGACACCCTGTCTCTACTGAAAATACAAAAATTAGCTGCGTGTGGTGGCATGCAGCTCTGGTCCCAGCTACTCTGGAGGCTGAAGCAGGAGAATTGCTTCAACCTGGGAGGCGGAGGTTGCAGTGAGCCGAAATTGTGCCATTGCACTCCAGCCTAGGTGACAGAGTGAGACTCCATCTCAAAAAAAAAAAAAAAAAAAAGCATCATATACTATTTTAACAATGGTCAATTATCACAGTCAATTCCATTTAAAAGTAATTTTTGATGCAAAAATATGTCATATTGAACTATTTTCCTAATGGGTTACAATATTGACATTATATTCTTAGGCTCTTGCAAATTATAATTAAAGGTATATTCTATCTGGAAAATGTGTCAGTGATTTGTTTCTTTTTTTTTTTTAGATAACTGTGTTTGCCATATGTTTATCATCTAGGCATATGCTGAACTGTTGTGTATGTTCAATAAATACTTAATAAGAATATGAGTGTATTTTAGATTTGCTTAGAAATATAATCAACATAGGCTGGGTGCAGTGGCTCACACCTGTGATCCTAGCACTTTGGGAGGCTGAGGCAGGCAGATCACCTGAGGACAGGAATTCGAGACCAGCCTGGCCAACACGGTGACACCACGTCTCTACTAAAAATACAAAAATTAGCCAGGTATGGTGGCATGCACCTTAGTCCCAGCTACTCAGGTGGCTGAGGCAGGAGAACCGCTTGAACCTGGGAGGTGGAGGTTGCATTGAGCCGAGATTGTGCCATTGCACTCCAGCCTGGGCGAGAGAGTGACAGTCTGTCTCAAAAAAAATTATGCATCATATACTATTTTAACAGTGGTCAATTACCACAGTCAATTCCATTTAAAAGAAATTTTTGATGCAAACATATTTCATAAAATTAACCATATGGCATTTTAGAAACCTTAGTATCGATTTTTTTACTTCCTAATGGGTTACAATGTTGACATTATATTCTTAGATTCTTGCAAATTATAATTAAAGGTATATTCTATCTGGAAAATGAATGTTAGTGATTTCTTTCTTTCTTTCTTTTAGAACCATGTTTGCCATATGTTTATCATCTAGGCATATGTTGAACTATTGTGTATGTTTAATAAATACTTAATAAGAATATGAATGTATTTATTAGATTTGTTTAGAACTGTACTCAGAATAGGCTGGGTACAGTGGCTCATGCCTGTGATCCTAGCACTTTGGGAGGCCGAAGCAGGCGGATCACCTGAGGTCAGGAGTTTGAGGCCAGCCTGGCCAACATGGTAAAACCCCCACCTCTAGTGAAAATACAAAAATTAGCCTGGCTTCATGGCGGGCACCTGTAATCCCAGCTACTAGGGAGGCTGGGGCAGGAGAATTGCTTGAACCCAGGAGGTGAAAGTTGCAGTGAGCTGAGATCGCGCCTCTGCATTCCAGCCTGGGTGACAGAGTGAGACTCTGTCTCAAAAAAAAAAAAAAAAAAAAAAGGAAATGTATTCAGAATACACTGGAATTTTGGAAGACAGACAAAATGAATATAAGCATAAAATTAGATTAAATAGTGGCAGCTAACTGCAGGCCCCAGTCCTGTAACTAAAGCTAAGAAGACCCCCTCCTTGCCCCAACAAAAAAGAAGTGTGTTTTCACTTTCACTTTCACATTCTTCACAATGTTCAATATAAACACTGAAGTTATATTGAGTAGCAACTTTTATTTGACATTTAATTTTTTGTTTTATCATGAATTTTCTAATTTCAGTTGAGTTTTTTGTTATTTATTGGCTTAGAAGTGTTTTGGCTTTCATATGCTAGACAATACTTTGAGTAAATACAGTGAAGGACTGTGAGAAAGTTAAATTTGTGGCACTTTTCATCTAAAACAAGAAAAAATGGAAATTCCCAAAGAAAGATGTGTAACTCTTTAAGCCATTTCTGCTGAATGGATGTTTCATACTAATGTTATGGGGAAGTATCAAAATACTGTAAAAGGAACTAATCCAAGTATTAGTGTCTTAGGAGAAAAGCCACTGGGTGCTTAAAACATGGGTGGAGATTTCTTAGTGTGTATTGATTGTTTATGAAATGTCAAAATACTACTAAAGTGTATGAGAAGAAAATAAAAGCTACTAGCATTTGAGGACACATTTACATGACAGATCTTATAAGCATATTTCCTGGAAATGTTTCACTGATTCATTTCATCACTCATTTATTTATTGCAACTCTTATTCAATACTTTACATATGTTAAATTGAGGAGATTGAAAGAGGAGCTTTGTTCTTTGGCCTAATGGAACCAATACAGTGTTTCCTTGTGCCTCAGTGCTTCAGAGTTACTAGTGAACATAGTTCCTTCCATTTGTACTTTAGCCCCTCTCTTAATTTTCAGAAATGAATCCAGGCAGTAAACAAGGCTGACTAACAGATAGCAGGATGCACTCACAATTGAGATACTGTTATTGAGCCAATTTCCCTGTCTGACACACCCTTCTCTTAGAAGGATGTCTTTCTGTGGCTCCTACATGAAACAAGTAAAATGATTCCCAACAGGCTCTTCTACCAGGGTACCAATCACACCCAAACATGATGGCATTGGGCAAAGCTTAGGCTCCAACAGAGATTTTCTATTAAAGTTAGATTGAGTTCAGGTTGGGAAGCATATCCTCTGTCAAGCCAAGGAGTGGCTTGGATTTTATCTTGTAGGAAATAGGACTAGGTTCTTTGGAAAAATTGAAGGATGAATAGGACTTGGGTGGATAATTGAATGGGTTCTTGGGTGAATGAACTGATTGAAACGTGATTATGGAAATGTAGCATTAAATATGTGCTTTTCCTGAGAAATTTAAAATTGGTTTAAAATTAGCTAAGCAATGACCTTGGAATAATGGAGCTTAGTTCAAAGCTACAATTCACAATTGTTGTCAACTCTTCACTTTAAAAAGTGAATATTGTTCAGATGTGCAAAAGGGTTACACAAGAGTCCCAAAGAAGTCACAGGCCAGAAGTGTAGCTGATGGGTGATAGGAAAACCAGGTCTGTAGAAAAATCTCCCTGTTCATTACCATCCTCCTGAGTTTCTCCTTCCAACATCCTTATGTTCTACTTGTGTATTCTTATCATTTTGCAACCTCTTTACTTCTGGGCAAATAGGAAAACAGGCAGCTTTATCTTTGGAGTTGACTCTGAGGAAAATTCTTCTGGTGTCAAAGGAATGATTTGTAATAAAAATCTGAGGCTGAAACAATTTTAATGTTTATTTAAAATGAACTTTTCCACTAAACCTGTTTCATCAGATAACACTAAATATCATAGCTTACACACACAAATTTTATTTGGCCACAGGAAGAAAATAGGGAATAGAATTCAGTAATCAGAATATACCACACTGATGATACTATCTTATTACCATCAGTAATAAAATCAAAATATTACTCATTCTTCTTCCTCAGAATTCACTCAAAGGGTTTGCATAGATCCTATGAGTCATGGTAGCATCTTCAGCCCTGGGAAACTGCCCTCTCTTTTTTGGCTCCACCTCCACCACCCCAAAAACCACAAGGAGAGGTGGAGAAGGGCTTGATTAAGAAGCTGCGAAGTTGCCTTAACATTGTTGTTTTCAAACTCACACTGCAGACACAATGCTTTGTGAACTTAAGATAATCATATTTCAGATAGAGATACCAGAGGCCGTTTCTGCAGCAGGTTCCTGCAGTGGTTTTTATGTCTTGAAATTCCAATTCAAGATTGGTTTGAGCCCTGGAAACTGAGATATTAGAACAATCAGATTATCTCATCAAAACAGATTGAGCATACTTTTATAACTCACACTGATCTTGGCTACCAAAGGATTTTGGTAGATGATTAAACTTTAGAAAGTGAAAGTAATATTTAGTTTGATCTTTATATGAGGCAATAATTCTATCAATTATAAGAATATTTCTTCTGAAATTTTCACTTTATTTTTAGTACCTATTTTTCCCCAGTATTTTTACCCATATTTCCCTAAAATTGAGATACTTGGGCTAAAACTGTTTTTTTTTCCTTTATATGTTTCTATGCTTCGCTGTCAAATTAGGTTCAACTGATAAGAAAAAGCAAGTATAAGAGCGAGCTTTTGTTTCCTTAGCTGTACTCCTTGAACCCACTTCTCCATCACCTTCCCACCACCCACCCCATTGACAAAGATATTTCAGAAAAACTTTGAAGACTGTAGATCTGATATGAAGTAGTCCACCATTTAAAGCATTCTCCAGGGTGCAATATCGCCCCTAACAATGGGTCAGTCTTTAGGGATGGGGGGAGCATCGGTTCTCAGCAGGCAAAATCTTAGCTATTAAATTGGCTGTGGCCCTCCAGAAAATTTATGTACTACATATCTGTATATATACAAATATATGATGTATCTAGGGTAATAAAATTTCATAGGAGCTTTGGATAAGGGAGAAATAGCCTAAAAAGATGCTGTAAGGAAGCAATAGTAAAACTTAAAAAGGTTCACAAACACTGCTTTAAAGACTATAGCCTCCTATTCTCTTCTAAAATAATTGCATAGAAACAGTCCCTTTCCTAGTGCCCGCTCATGAGCTCCTTTATTTTGTCCTTCTCTGTTTTCCTAATACTGTGTTTCTATAAGGTTTGAATATCATGTATTCAGATTTGACAATTTTCTTCTGCCTGCAAGCATTTTTAGTTGTACTTCTGTCTTTGCTAAACTAATTTGTAATTAGGAAAGAACCCATCTAGAGTGTATGCTTGTTAAACATCCTGTTGATTCATCTTTTTGATAACTGAATCTTTCTTTATCATTACTATTACATCACTTTGCCTTAAAACTGTTAATTTCCAGAGCATCTCTGGCTAGGAAATCAGGGTTGCCTTGAGTTATGTCACGGGTGACAATTTCCTTTTTTGTTCAAATCTCTTTTTGTGGCATATATGCCATTTCTCATTTATTTAAAATATGATTTGACAACATATTTTCATCCTTATTTTATATGTACAGTTGACATTTCGCACAATGCAGGAGTTGGGGAAATCAACCCCCCTCTGTGTCTAACTTTTGACTCCCCAGAAACTTAACTACTAATAGCCTACCCTTGACTGAAAGCCCTGACAATAACATACACACATAAACAGTCGATTAGCACATATTTTGTATGTTACATGTGTGATATACTATACTCTTAAAATAAGCTAGAGAGAAGAAAGTGTTATTAAGAATCATACAGAAGGGGAGGTAGGTGCACTCAGTGTAACTTTTATTTTAAAAATCTGCACATAAGTGGGCCCGAGTAGCTCAAATGTCTGTTGTTCAAGGGTCAAGTATAAATATATACACATATGTATATGTGTATGCTAAATTGTGTCTATAGATTGGCTAAGCTGAAAAGCACAGCCTTCCTTAAATATCCAATTATATGTGCATATTGCAAGCTGACCAAATATTACATGTTTTCCACATGTATATTTAGTGATCAGTTGTGTTCTTTTTTTAAAAAATTGTCCTCATTCAGATGTTTTTAAAACATGAAATTGGCTTTTTAATAGTTTGTTGTAGGCTTCTTTTTAAGGAAAACTGATATATAGTTAAGAAAATGCAATTACTATTCACAAGGGGAAAAGCACAAATATTAAACGCATAAGTTATTACAGCAAATTAACATGGCCTTACAAATATTTCATACTGATAACTTCCAAATGTACTTCTCCAACGCAGATTTCTCCCCCAAACTCTAGATCAGGAGTTAGCAAACTGCAGCCCTCAGGCCAAATTCAGCCACAGCCTGTTTTCTAAAATAAAGCTTTACTGGAACACAGCCGTGTCATTCTCCCACGTACTGTCTGGGGCTACACAAAGGCAGAGTAGTTGTGACAGAGAACATCTGGTCCACAAAGCCTAAAATATTTACTATCTGGTCCTTTATGAAAATATCTGCGGACACCTGCTTCTATTCATATATCCAACTCCCTCTTTCTATCTTCACTTAGATGTCTAAAAGTGTACCGAATCTAAAATGCTCAAAACCAAATTCTCATCTTTCCTCTAAGTCTGCTCCAACCAGAGTCCTATCCATCCCAGTTCATGTTAATCACCTTTCAGGTTAAGTGAGAAATTTTAGAGTCACGTCTTCACTCCTTACGTTCTCTCATACTCTATTTTCAGTCCATCAGAGATTAAGCCTCCTATTGGATTTATTTTCAACATACTCAGAATTCAGTCTTTCATCAGCCACTCTGCTGCTAACATTCTGGCTTGAACCAGTGCCATAGTTTAGGTTACTACCATCTTTACAACATACATCCAGAGTAATCCTGATAACATGGAAGTCAGAGTATGTCCCTTCTCTACTTCAAACCTTATAGTAGCTCCTGATTTCCCTTAAAGTTATAGCCAAAATGCCTGTAATAGCCCACAAGCCCTACATGGTCTGGCTCTCCTCTAGTACCTCCCTGACCTACTCTTCACCACTCTCCCCATCACTTGCTCTAATCCAGCCTCTTGAGCCTCCTTGCTGTTCTCAGAAACGCCACATGTGCTTCAAGCCTTTGCCTGAACTGTCTTCAGCCTGGAATTTGCATCATTTTCATATCCACGTAACTCACCCTCTCAGCTTTTTCGAAGTCTTTTCTCAGTGAGGCATAGCCTGGTCATCTTATTTACGATTGCAAACTGTCATCCTTCCAGCACCTCCTCCAAAGTCTTTATCCCTTCCCTTCCTCTATTTTCTCCACAGTACTTACTATCTTTATTGTATATAATTTACTTATTATATCTATTTTTTATTTCTTGCTTCCCCCCTGTTAGAATATAAACTCTGTTAAACAGGGTTCAGGAGACGTTTTATTTACATTTACCTATCTTTATCCTGAGCACATAGGGTGCCAGCCCATAAAAGGCCCAAGGAAATATTTTGCAAATGAAAAATGAACATTGATTTAAAATTTTTCAGTGAACAGCATAACAAACATTTTTCAGCTAACCTTTTTAAAGGCCTTGTATGTGTGACTGCATATGTATGTTCTTTTGGATATTTTTTCTTCTCTCATGATACTATAATTGTAAATATATTCAAACTATGATAGCACTTTCTTATGTAAGACCACTTCAACTTAGTATCTCTGAGATTACTGCTTTTTCAGCCTTTCTTCTAAATAGTCAGTACAGTATTTCCATGTCACATTGAGAATTGCTGATGTTCGATGGTGATCTATTAGCCATCTTATCCTTCCAAATCTGTTACTTCTATCTAAATAAACTTAAATTCTATTAATAGAATTCTTATATTTGACCCTATCCACATTTAAGAAAATACTTCCCCATCAAAACTTTGCCTTAACCTACCCTCTTTAGAAACTGGATCCTGAAGCAAAGATTATAATAGTTACCCTTTACTGAGGAAGTGCAAGCTTGGGGCAGGGATGGTAGAAAATTGATAGTAAGACAAGGAAAGATGCAAAGCAATGCAACACAATGGGCTATTGCACTAGCTGGCCTTCTCAACAAATTGCAAAAAGAAGCAGTAAGTGCCCTGAGTAGGCATGTTCTGGTAGGCAGGAATTGCTTTGCAAGGATTGCAAGGAAAGGCCGTAGTTCAAAGTAGCCAACCAAAGAGACAAAGGGAGATGTGTCTGCCTGGAACCTTCTGACTCCTACTTCCTGGTGGTCAAAGTTTGCCTCAGAGAATTCCCTTTCCTGCTATCATACCATCTTACCCTCCAGGGTGCAGGTGAGGTGACTTGGCAAGGATGAGCATGGCATGAGAGAAATTAGACCACCTGGGCCCAGTATTTAAATCTGACCCAAGCCAACTCTGAAAACTATGCAAGGGTACTGGTAAAGTCACTGATGGTCTGCAAGGAGGGTAGATTCTTCAGAAATAGGACATTGAGGGAATCTGAAAAGGTGTACAAAGTTTATATATTAATACAAAGCCACCAACTCCAGTTATCAGCTTTACTTAACCTCAAGCCATGCTCAGAAAAAAACACTCCCTTTACCTTTATTCATTCAATTCCTCCAAGTTTTCTAACTCTTCTTGGTCACAACCTAAATATTTGGCACATTTTTTTTTTTTTGAGACGTAGTCTCGCTCTGTCACCCAGGCTGGAGTGCCATGGCACGGTCTCAGCTCACTGCAACTTCCACCTCCCAGGTTCCAGCAATTCTCCTACCTCAGACTCCCAAGTAGCTAGGATCACAGGAGTGTGCTACCATGTCTGGCTAATTTTTTGTATTTTTAGTAGAGACAGGGTTTCACCATGTTGGCCAGACTGGTCTTGAACTCCTGGCCTCAGGTGATTTGCCAGTCTCAGCCTCCCAAAGTGCTGGGATTACAGGTGTGAGCCACCATGCCCAGCCCACAGTTGCTCTCTCACTTCTAATCAAAACACTCCAAACCCCACTCCTGGTCTTACACCCCATTAGTTTTTTTGGTCTTCCTTGCTTTATTTTCCAGAGTCAGCCAATTCAGGTTTATGTTTGCTTGGAGGCCTAGCCCATACTCAGGAAAGTCTCCAACACTTATCTGCTTTGTCTATTCCTACTTCTGGGTTGCCAAGCATACTAGAAAAACTCACATAAATGTTACGCAAATTTATACATTCATACTATTTAAACTATCTACGCTGCTGTCCTGTAATCCTTCTGTTCATCTGGAATGAACTCTGCAATATTTTCACCATCCAACTGCAAACATTGTTTTTCTGAAGCCACAAATTCCAATTTGTTATCTCATTTATTTTTTAAAATTTTATTCTAGTAACAGCACTTAACATGAGGTTTACCTGCTTGACAAATTTTTAACTGTACAATACAGTATTGCTAACTATTAGTAACATTGTACAGTAGATCTTTTGAACTTACTCATCCTGTATTAATTGAAACTTTCTGCTTATTGATTATCAACTCCCTATTTCCTCCTCCCCTCCCATCTGACTTCTTACAGATTATTAAATTTACTGATTTATTATTTCACAAACATTCAGAATGGGCCATCCCAATACAGAAATCTTTTCTAAGTTCTTTTATCGGAGTATTGTTTTTACTGGTGCCATGATTCCATCCTGAATTACCTCCTATAGAAATTTACCTCAACAATTAGTCACTCTTATATGTTTTCTCTCTCCCATTTTTATGTATCCATCATCTGAAGCTGCTAACTAGGGCCTCTTCTATCCTAAAATTGAAACATACAAGAAGGAAGTGAAACAAGGCAATTAGTCACTATTTCATTTCTTGTGTATGTGTGTGTCAGTTAAAACCTAATACAGATTTAATTATATGGCAAAGACAGTATTTCATCAGTATATATTGTTAGAGATATTTAGATAAGACATAGCTTGGGAATGGAAAAATATAAAAGTACAAACTTCAGCTTTTACTATGTGAATTATTTCATATGGTTAAACCCAAAGTGGCATATTCAGGTGTTAGCAGTAAAAGTGATTTGAGTAAGTGCCTAGAATTTGACCAGGAAGCATAATTCAACAAGCAAGTAAGCTCACCTTCCTTTAGGAGACAAAAACTGAGTTGAGATGCAACCTTACTAGTATGTAATAGTAATTTTTTTTCTCTTACACTTCATCAATTAGTAATCAACCTCAGTAATTAAAAAATGCACCCATTTCCTGGTTAATAATTATTTATATAAAAATAATAGAAGCACTTCAGGAACAGTGGTATGAGGGACTCCGTGAACTCACTCCCCATAGAATCAATCATAATTAGTGAAAATTATAAAAATCAACCATTTACAGTATCTGTATATTGTCCTAAGGGCACAGACCAAGTGGAGAAACATTTATTCAAGAAAACCTAAATCTCAGAAGAGTGAGGGTCTATAGTTTTGAGCTACAACCCCATTTCCAGCTCCACGTGTTGGAAGCTGGAAGCTCTACTCTGGGTAGCTGTAACCTAGAAAACTGGGCTCTTTTTTCCCCCATGTTCTTGTCCAGGACAGTGGTCTCTCCCTGACAAGCCACTTGCATTTCTCACTGCCCCAACTCCCAGGCTCTCAGCTGTAGAATCTCTATTTAGGCCAGCATGGCCGATAGATCTTGGGCTCCCTCTACCCATTTCCCACTCACAAGGTGGAAGTGCTGGCCCAGCCATGGAAGACTGAGAATACCAAACCCTAATCATTCCTGCTCCAGCTCATTAGTGAGAGCAGAGATTTCATGTCAGAAGAAGCTAGCAGAGAAGACCAGAGACTCAAGTCCCAGGCCTGTGAACTGTCAGAGGGGTATTGTTTTGGTGTTTTTGATTGTTTGTTTGTTTGTTTTCAGATGGAGTCTCGCTCTGTCGCCCAGGCTGGAGTGCAGTGGAATGATTTCGGCTCTCTGCAACCTTTGCCTCCCGGGTTTAAGCGATTCTCCTGCCTCAGCCTCCTGAGTAGCTGGGATTACAGGCACCCACCAACATGCCCAGCTAATTTTTGTATTTTTAGTAGAGATGGGGTTTCACCATGTTAGTCAGGCTGGTCTCGAACTCCTGACCTAGTGATCCACCCGCCTTGGCCTCCCAAAGTGCTGGGATTACAGGCATAAGTCACCTGTGCCTGGCCAGGGGTATCATTATAAGAGAAACTAGCCACTGTCCCCCAGCTCAGGAGAAGTGGTGCAGAGTTTCCTCCCGAAGGCAAACAGCAGCATGTAGGAAGAGGGAACTCCATAGCTCTCTCTAGGGGAACTGACTTTATTTGGAACAGAACATGGGAAGCTTTACTCTTAAATGTGTTCTCAAAAACACTGGAAATTTCAGTGGTTAACATTAAGAGGATGAGAAGACTATAGATCAACTTATAGGCAAGATACACAAAAATATATAAACTCCTAAAACTCAATAAGAAAATAAACAACTCAATTTAAAAATGGGGAAAAGACCTAAACAACCACCTCACAAAAGAAGATAAAAAGGTATATCTCAAATAAATATATGAAAAGATGTTCAAAATTATTTCATGAAATTTCAAATAAAAACAAGATATGGCTATATATGTATTAGAATGGCTAAAATCCAAAAATCTGATAACACCAGGTAATGCTGGTGAGGATATATAGTAAACAGGGACTGTAATTCCCATTACTGGTAGGAATGCAAAATGGCATAGACAGGCAGTTTTTTTTAATCAAGGTAAACAGTCCTACCATTTGATCCAGCAACCACACTCCTGTGTATCTACTCAAATGAGTTGAAGCCTGGGCACAGTGGCTCATGCCTGTAATCCCAGCACTTTGGGAACCCTAGGCAGGAGGACTGCTGGAGTCCAAGAGTTTGAGCCCAGCATAGGCAATATGGCAAGATTCAGTCTCTACAAAAAAAATAAAAAAAGTTAGACAGGCTTGCTAGCATGTGTCTGCAGTCCTAGCTACTCAGGAGGCTGAAGTGGGAGGATTGTTAGGGCCAGGGAGGTCGAGGCTGCAGTGAACGGTGATCACGCTGCTGCACTCCAGCCTGGGTGACAGAGCAAGACCCTGTCTTAAAAAAATAAATAAACCAATGAATGAGTTGAAGTTATGTCTACACAAAAATCTGCATGTGAATGTTCATAGCAGCTTTATTTACAATTGCCAGAAACTGGAAGCAGCCAACATGTCATTCAATAGGTGAGTAGATAAATGTGGCCTATCTATACAATGAAATATTGTTATAACTTGAATGTTTGTCCCCTCCCAAACTCATGTTGAAATTTAATTGCCATTGTAACAATATTAAGAGATGGGACTTGTAAGAGGTGATACGGCCATGAGAGCTCTGCCGGCCTGCGTGGATTCCTTGTAAAAGGATGAGTTCAACCCCCTTGCGTCTCTCTCTTGCCCTCTCTCTGCCCTCTGCTTTCTGCCATGGGATGACTTGGCAACAAGGCCACCAGATGTCAGCCCCTTAATCTAGGACTTTCCAGTCTCCGAAATTGTGAGGAAATAAGTTTCAGTTCTCTATAAATTACCCAGTCTGTGGTATTTTGTTACAAGAGCACAAGATGAACTAAGATAAGTATTATCTAGAGATAAAAAGAAATGAGCTATTAAGCTATGAAAGACATGAAGGAAACTTAAATGCATATCGTTAAGTGAAAAAAGCCAGTATAAAAAGGCTATATACTCTATCTTCCCAACTATATGACATTGTAGGAAATGCAAAACTATATATAGAGACAGAGAAAAGATTAGTGTTTTTCAGAAATTCAGGGGGAGGGATGACAGTTATAGCACAGGAGATTTCTTAGGGCATTGGAACTATTCTATATGATATTATAATGGTAGATACGTGGCATTTCACATTAGTCAAAACACATACAACTGTACAGCACAAAGAATGAACCCTAAAGCAAACTATGGACTTCAAATCCTCACCAGTATTGGTATTACTGAGTCTTTGGATTTTAGCCATAGTTAATAATGTATCAATATTGTTCCACTGATTGTAACATCAGTTGTAACAAATGTGCTACACTAATGCAAGATGTTAATAATAGGAGAAACTGGGGATGTAAGAAGTGATGGGATATATAGGAGCTCTCTGTACTATCTGTACTATCTGAAAAACAGCTGATGGAATGTAATAAGAAAGGCTTCTCAAAAGGCGCCCCCCACCCTCGCCATTTTTTGCCATGTGGACCATGCCATGTTTTGGCATGATTACTTTCAACATCTTTGTAATTTTACCATGTTTACTTTCAACATATTTGTAATTGTCTATAGTCAGCTCTGAGAGATGACACATAAGATTTTGACCTGATGTCAGACTCCTCAATGATGAATCAACTACAGTGTTTCCCATTTCTTATAAGAGCTAGCTTAGCTCTAGAAACCAAATTACCAAAATCAAGAAGAAAAGATAGAATGTCACTACCACCTTAAAGCAATTTTTAAAAATAATTATAAGGGAATACTCTGAGCAATTGAATGCTAACAAATGAGTTAACATAGATGAAATGGACAAGTTCCTAGAAGGACACAAACTACTGAATCTAACTCAAGAAACTGAAAATCTGAATCTACCTATAATAAGAAATAGATTGAGTTAGTAATTGAAAACCTGTCCACAAAGAAAAGTACAGGCAAAAATGACTTCACTGGTGCATTTTACCAAACGTTTGAAAGCGAATTAATGCCAATCCCCAACAAACTCTCCAAGAAATAGAAGATGTTTTCTAATTTTGTCTATGAGGCCAATATTACCCTAATACAAAACCTGAAAAGGCATCATGAGAAAAGAAAGTGAAAGTGACAAATCAATATCTCCTAAAATATAGGTGCAAAATCATTAACAAAACACTATCAAAATGAATGTAGCAACACATACACAAAAGGATTACACACCAAGACCAAGTGAGATTTATTCAGGAGTCCATGGTTCATTTAACACCCCAAAATAAATCAATGTAATAGAATATATTACAAAAATCACATCTCAATTGATCAATAAGAAGCATTTGACAAACAAAATATCCTTTCATGTACAAGTGTGCAACAAACTAACAGAAGGGACCTTTCTTAATCATAAAATCTATGAAAAAGTCCATAGCTGTCATCATATTTGATGGTGAAAAATAGAGAGCTTTTCACCTAAGATCAGGAACGAGACAAGGATGCCTATTCTTTCCACTTCTATCCTATGACAGTACGAGGTGTTCTATCCAAGGAAATTAGGCAAGAAAAAGTAATAAAAGGAATCTAGATAGGAAAGGAAAAAATTAAACTATCTCTAATCGCAGATGACATGACCTTGTATATAAATAATCCTAAGGAATAAAACAAACTCTAACAACTAACAAACAAGTTCAGCAAGGTTTTAGGATACATCAATATGCAAAAATCAGTGGTATTTCTGCATATAAATGTATTCAGCCCCTGTCCCACATCCATGGATTTAACCAACTGCAGACTGAAATATTTGAAAAAAATTGTACTGAACATATACAGAATTTTTCTTGGTCCCTAAATAGTATAACAACAATTTATATAATATTTACATTGTATTAGGTATCATAAGTAATCTAGAGATGATTTAAGGTATAGAAAAGATGTGCATAGGTTATATGAAAATACGATCCCATTTTATATTAGGATTTGAGTGTCCACGGATTTCAGTATTTACATGAGGTCTTAGAAACAATTCCTCATAGATAACAAGGGACAACTCTACATTAACAATCAGGAAATGAAATTAAGAAAACAATTCCATTTACAACAGCACACAAAAGAATAAAATAACTGTAATTAAATTTCACAAAAGAAATGCAATACTTGTCAACTGAAAACTACCACAAAGCATTGTCAAAAGAAATTAAAGAAGACATAAATAAATGGAAAGACATCCTATGTTCACAGATAAGAAAACTTAATATTGTTAAAATGCTAATACAATCCTCCCTTGATATTTGTGGGAAGATTGGTTTCAGGAGCCCCTGTGGATAGCACATGTATATCTGTGCAATAGAATGTTATTTGGACATAAGGAATGAAGTATTGATATATACTATAATTTGAATGAACTTTGTCCATTATGTTGACTGAAACCACTATAGTAAGAGAAAAGTTACACAAGACTGCATATTGTGTGATTCTATTTATATGAAATGTCAAGAGTAGGCAAACCTAAAGAGATAGAGCATAGATTAGTGGTTACCTAGGACTGTGGGTGTGACTGCTAATGGATATAGGGTTTCTTGCTAGGGTGATGAAAATGGGCTAAAATTAGATTGTTGTGATGGTTGAATAACTCTGTGACTATAATAAAAGTCATTGAGTTGTAAACTTCAAGTGGTTAATTTTTATGGTATGTGAATTAAATCTCAATAAAAATATTATAAAAAACAGTAGGGTAACCACTTAAATAATGAGTATATGACTTCCAAACTAGTACAGGGAACAGAAGGCTCAATTGATCCAACAGAAAACAAAGGAGAATAAAAATAAACTGGGAAATGAATTGTATAGGAGAGGATAATAGAAATAAATGTAAACATACTAGTAATTACAGTTCAAGTAAATGGACTAAGCTCAGTAATAGGTAGTGTCACACCAATTTTTACATGATATTTACTGAAGATACATAAAGCCTAAAGGCATAGAAAGATTGAAAGTAAGACAGCAAACTAAATAACATGTATATATTAAGCTAGAGGAAAGAAAATGCTGTTATGATATCAGGAAAAAAATACAATTTAAGGTATTTTTTAAGAACACAATAATAGTGATAAAGTGGATCTCTACACAATAATAGACATTTTTATTATTTTTTTTTTTTGAGACCAAGTCTTGCTCTGTCACCCAGGTTGGAGTGCAATGGCAGGATTTTGGCTCACTGCAGCCTCCACCTCCCGGGTTCAAGTGATTCTTCTGCCTCAGCCTCCTGAGTAGCTGAGATTACAGACACCCACTACCACACCCAGCTATATTTTGTATTTTTAGTAGATATGAGGTTTCACCATGTTGGCCAGGGTAGCCTCAAACTCCTGACCTCAGGTGATCCGCCCACCTCAGTCTCCCAAAGTGCTGGGATGTGAGCCACCGCGCCCAGCAATAGACATCATTTTACAAAGAAAATGTAATTATTCTAAATAAAGTGTCCAAATATATGAAGCAAAAATTGACAGGATTACTAAAAGAAATAGACATTCTGTAATCATGGTGGAGATATTAGCAAATCTTTCCCAGCACCTTGATAGATCAAGTAAACAAAGATATCAGAAATTACTAGACGATTAAGCACATCCCTAAAGAGTTTAAAGAAACCCAAAGAGTTTAAAACTGCATGTTTAACTGATTTGTACATAATAGACAATAACCAAAACAGAAAGAAGTTATGTTTAAAGTACATTTCTATCAGGTGGTGGATCTTAGTTTGCTTGTTTGATGTTTTTATGGTTTATTTTTATAAGTCGATCAATGTGGAAAGTGACCTAGCATTTATCAAATGCCTAGTGTGTACCAGATGTTTTACTTCTAATCCTCAGACAACCTCATGAGAATAATTACCTTCATTTAACAAAGAGGAAACAAAGACTTGGGAAAGCTAAGTGATTTCCTAAATTCTCGTAAGTGGTAGAGTTCATGTTTGGACTTAAATTTGTCTCATAGAGTCCTCTTATGAGTATATTTTAGAAGTGAGATATTGTTTCTTGATTAAGTGCTTAACTGTTCCCTTGAAACAAGATACAAAATTTTGAGCATGGGTAAATGTATGTAATTCTACCCTAAAGGAAAATTCATATGAAGTCCCTTTTTTTGTCTCCCTTTTCCTTTCTTCCTTTTTCTTCCTATAAGCCCAAATCACTATAAAAAATGAAGAGTTAACACTACCCATCATTATAAATTAGTTGCTGCAGGCTTTAGTGCAGAAGAACATGAAAGCCCACCTTACCAATATTAGGTGAATAAGATGCTAGTGCTTATAAAGTGGAGTTAAATTAACCTGATTTAACTAAGAGATGTTATGCCAAATAGTATAAAAATTGAAGAGAAAAGAAAAGTCTAACTTTCTTAGAATATGTGTATATTAGATGAGGTATAATAGGTGATACTTATTTAGCCAGCCTTTGTGTTTTAAATATATAATCTTATTTGTGTATTCCATCAATCTTATGAAAAAGGTACTACTATATTTGACATGTCATAAATGAGAAAAATGAGGCTCAGCGGAGTTAGATAACTCTGCCTAAAGTTTCACTGATAAATAAGTAGTAGAGCAAGAATAGACACCAAGAATCCATGATGGTAACCACATAAACCTTATTTTCCTCAAAGGTACGTGAAGGTCTCCTAAGAGTAGAAACTTTTTTTTTTCTGGTAGAAGCAGACTTTCAGTCTATATTTTCTTCCATTCATTTTTGCACTTCTGATCCAGATCACACCTTTATTTCACTCATCCAATCTATTGGACAACTTTGAGCTTTTCTAGATTTCTTTTTGGGGGACTGACTGTGACTAGATGTGTGTTAAAATGGACAATTGTTCTGTTTCCTGAAGAGATTCCAGTCTCTTACTCTTATAGGTGTTCTACAGATGTAGAATTAGGAAAAGCATTGTCTGCATGAAGAAATTTAGAAAACACAAGGAAAACCAATCAGAAAGCCAAAGTTGAGGAAGACTCATGTCTAAGAAAATGAAGGTGTACATCAGGCTTAGGTAAGAGAAGTCTAGGATACAGGAAAGAGGGGATTCAAATCCAATCCAAAAGCTGAACATTGACCAGCACCGTACTAAAATAAACGTACCATATAGAATTAATGGGAAGATTTTTAATCTCACATGTAGTCTAATGCTTCCTGCTTCTCTTCAAGTTCTAAGAACTAACAGGCAAGTACTTTTAGTTGTAGGTGAAGTTTAAGAGAGATCGGGACTAACAGAAGTATGCTGTGTGTTTGGAATGTGTGTTCTTCCGCCATCTGTAGGACATGAGTGTCTCCTATTGGGTGCCTGTAGCCTAGCTTGTTTCTTTCTGGAATCTTTAGCCATGCACTACATCAATTATAGGAATAATAGCTATGAAAGACTCCAAGTTTTCGCTTCTTCCCGTATCTGAGGTGAGAATGATATAGATTAGGTAAAATGCTGTTCCCATTTCAAATATTCAGCCTGACAAAGCAACACTGCTTTCTCAAGCAGTTGCAGTGTACTACAATCCAGTCTTTGGGATTAGAAATCCAAAGGACTCAGACTAATACTACGCAAATCACAAGTTTCCTTTTACTGGTTTAATCGTTGTTGATAAAAGGTACAAATGAAATTATTGTATTTGTTTAGCATTAATTGTAATTTTTGAAATGTACTCACCACTTACTAAAGGTTATAAAGCATGACACTATGTTAAATGAAGAATCTAATGAATAATTTTTTTTTTTTTTTTTTTTTTTTTTTTTTTTTTTGAGACGGAGTCTCGTTCTGTCACCCAGGCTGGAGTGCAGTGGCGCAATCTTGGCTCACTGCAAGCTCCGCCTCCCGGGTTCACGCCATTCTCCTGCCTCAGCCTCCCGAGTAGCTGGGACTACAGGTGTCCGCCACCACGCCTGGCTAATTTTTTGTATTTTTAGTAGAGACGGGGTTTCACCATGTTAGCCAGGATGGTCTCGATCTCCTGACCTCATGATCCACCCGCCTCGGCCTCCCAAAGTGCTGGGATTACAGGCATGAGCCACGGCGCCCAGCCTAGTGAATAACTTTTAAAAACATTCTGCCAGTGACAAGTAAAAAAAAAAAAATACTGAAGCTCCCCTATTGCTTCATATGTGTTTATTGATATTTTCCACAATGTCCAAAATAATGTATTTTACATAGCTTCTGCTTATGAAATATTAGTTGATTTTTTTTTTCCATGGAGGATTCATTTCAAGTTATTTCCCAAACCTTGGTGAGCTAAAATTCAATCTGTCTCTCAGAGGTGGAAACACCTACTTGTAACTGAAAAGTCACTGGGGCTTGTGTATTGATGCCAGTAAGACTCATTCATCATTGTTGATGATGTTGGTGCACCTGTTTATAAGTTACAGGTATAGAAAAGCCTGAAATAGTAATGTTTTACCCAGACAGATATGGGGACATTTTCTGTTTTATTCTAGAGAGAACACTTTTTCTCATTTTGTTTCAAAATGACTTTGCAGACAGTGAGAGTGAAAGGTGTTTTATTCTTACTATTGACTCTCAAATTTGCAGTAAACCACGTGGTTTCTTTCTTAGAAACATAGAAATTATGAGCTGGAAAGAACCTTAGAAAACAGCCCCATTATTTTACAGATGAGGAAACAGGAACCCAGAAAGTGATGAGCACCTTTCCAAGGTACCAGATTTAGTTAGCGGCTGAGCCAGAACTGGAGTCTATATTTGCCTTATTCCACCTCCAGTGTTGTTTCCCCACCACACACAATCCTGTTCTGCATATCTCAAGCCAAAATAACCAGTCAGTTCACCAAAGAAAGTCCAGTTGATTGTCTGACCTGTTTGCCAGTACTGAGCTCTGCAAAATTCCCCATTCTTTGTACTACATAGGTGACGCTATTATTCATTGTATTAGACGGTGTCTACTTCATGTAGACAATAAAGAGAACATTACTTTTCTGAACTTTGTATCACAATTTGTTGTATTTTATTCTCAGAAACTTAATCCTATTTTAGGAACACTGAATTCTGTAACTGATTAGGTTTCCCTTTTCTAATTGGCTGCTAGACAGCTAAGAACAAATGTGTGGCCTAATTTTATTAGTGGAAAGGGCACTGTGTAATCTAGTGTTCTGTTATCCTTAGTCCTGCCTTTATTTTACATCGTTATCTTTGATTCTTTTTCTTTTGCTTTTACACTTACTTTGTACCATCTTGCTTTATTTGATCATTGAAATTTAATTCTTTCTTGTGACAACATAAATATAAATAAATGTAGATGGGATTGGTTTTAATATGCAACTATTTTATTATGATAGATTGCTTCAATATTCCAGTTTATTTTGAATATATCTAGAAGTATTTCTAACTCAACTTGATTAGTTTACCCTCTTCAACCTTGGGCTACTCTCATTTTGATAAGTTTACATCATGAAGATGACATAAGGAAATTAAATTATTTTGTAACTTGTTTACATAATTTGATTTGCCTGAACTACATCTGAACCTGAGTTCAAACTTACAGAAGATAAATAACAAATTTGCTATAAAAAGTATCTCATAAATATGGAGAGAATTCAACTATCATTAGTTTTAAAATTCTTTTTACCAGGTAAAATGTTTGCTTTATTGGGCATTTCCTTGGAGTTGAAAAAGCTGTCTGTTTAGCAGATAAATTTCTGAGAGATCAATAATATTGACTTAAATTTCAAAGGGTGCTTTTTTCCGAATATTTTACATATTAGCATTGAAGAATCCCTTAAAAAGATAAAGTTACATGGTGGATTATGGAGTAGCTCAGAACTTGTCTAACAATCCTTACTCATGTTTGCAATTTGTTAAGGGCCTAGTAATGATCTGATTTTGTTTGAAAGTTAATTTACTTTATGAAGTAAGATTTGCTATTCCTAATGATTCTATTCACAAGACAACAAGAATTCAAAAGTAAAATATTTCATTAGTTCTTTCTTCCTGATTGTCTTCCCTCAGTTTTTCTAAGGATTCAGTTATGCACATCCTTGTCTGTTACGTGTGTGGTGATATTATTACTTGTAGGTAACTCCAAAGACTTGAGAAGAATCAACACGTTGTTGAGATTCTATGAATTTAAAGCATCCTGAGAGCCACAAGAAAGTGTGTTTCTTTTTTTTTTTGTTATTATACTTTAAGTTTTAGGATACATGTGCACAACGTGCAGGTTTGTTACATATGTATACATGTGCCATGTTGGTGTGCTGCACCCATTAACTCGTCATTTAATATTAGGTATATCTCCTAATGCTATCCCTCCCCTCTCGCCCCACCCCACAACAGGCCCCAGTGTGTGATGTTCCCCTTCCTGTGTCCATGTGTTCTCATTGTTCAATTCCCACCTATGAGTGAGAACATGCGGTGTTTGGTTTTTTGTCCTTGCGATAGTTTGCTGAGAATGATGGTTTCCAGTTTCATCCATGTCCCTACAAAGGACATGAACTCATCATTTTTTATGGCTGCATAGTATTCCATGGTGTATATGTGCCACATTTTCTTAATCCAGTCTATCATTGTTGGACATTTGGGTTGGTTCCAAGTCTTTGCTATTGTGAATAGTGCAGCAATAAACATACCTGTGCATGTGTCTTTATAGCAGCATGATTTATAATCCCTTGGGTATATACCCAGTAATGGGATGGCTGGGTCAAATGGTATTTCTAGTTCTAGATCCTTGAGGAATCGCCACACTGACTTCCACAATGGTTGAATTAGTTAACAGTCCCACCAACAGTGTGAAAGTGTTCCTATTTCTCCACATCCTCTCCAGCACCTGTCGTTTCCTGACTTTTTAATGATCATCATTCTAACTGGTGTGAGATGGTATCTCATTGTGGTTTTGATTTGCATTTCTCTGGCCGGTGATGATGAGCATTTTTTCGTGTCTGTTGGCTGCATCAATGTCTTCTTTTGAGAAGTGTCTGTTCACGTCCTTTGCCCACTTTTTGATGGGGTTGTTTGTTTTTTTCTTGTAAATTTGTTTGAGTTCATTGTAGATTCTGGATATTAGCCCTTTGTCAGATGAGTAGATTGCAAAAATTTTCTCCCATTCTGTGGGTTGCCTGTTCACTCTGATGGTAGTTTCTTTTGCTGTGAAGAAGCTCTTTAGTTTAATTAGATCCCATTTGTCAATTTTGGCTTTTGTTGCCATTATTTTTGGTGTTTTAGTCATGAAGTCCTTGCCCATGCCTATGTCCTGAATGGTATTGCCTAGGTTTTCTTCTAGCGTTTTCATGGTTTTAGGTCTAACATGTAAGTCTTTAATCCATCTTGAATTAATTTTTGTATAAGGTGTAAGGAAGGGATGCAGTTTCAGCTTTCTACATATGGCTAGCCAGTTTTCCCAGCACCATTTATTAAATAGGGAATCCTTTCCCCATTTCTTGTTTTTGTCAGGTTTGTCAAAGATCAGATAGGTGTAGATATGTGGCATTATTTCTGAGGGCTCTGTTCTGTTCCATTGGTCTATATCTCTGTTTTGGTACAAGTACCATGCTGTTTTGGTTACTGTAGGCTTGTAGTAAAGTTTGAAGTCAGGTAGTGTGATGCCTCCAGCTTTGTTCTTTTGGCTTAGGAGTGACTTGGCAATGCAGGCTCTTTTTGGTTCCATATGAACTTTAAAGTAGTTTTTTCCAATTCTGTGAAGAAAGTCATTGGTAGCTTGATGGGGATGACATTGAATCTATAAATTACCTTGGGCAGTATGGCCATTTTCACGATATTGATTCTTCCTACCCATGAGCATGGAATGTTCTTCCATTTGTTTGTGTCCTCTTTTATTTCATTGAGCAGTGGTTTGTAGTGAGAAAGAGCAAATACGTTCAAAAGCTAGCAAAAGGCAAGAAATAACTGAGATCAGAGCAGAACTGAAGGAAATAGAGACACAAAAAACCCTTCAAAAAATCAATGAATCCAGGATGTGGTTTTTTGAAAAGATCAACAAAATTGATAGACCGCTAGAAAGACTAATAAAGAAGACAAGAGAGAAGAATCAAATAGACGCAATAAAAAATGCTAAAGGGGATATCACCACCGATCCCACAGAAATACAAACTACCATCAGAGAATACTATAAATACCTCTATGCAAATAAACTAGAAAATCTAGAACAAATGGATAAATTCCTTGACACATACACCCTCCCAAGACTAAACCAGGAAGAAGTTGAATCTCTGAATAGACCAATAATAGGCTCTGAAATTGAGGCAATAATCAATATCTTACCAACCAAAGAAAGTCCAGGACCAGAAGGATTCATAGCTGAATTCTACCAGAGTTACAAGGAGGAGCTGGTACCATTCCTTCTGAAACTATTCCAATCAATAGAAAAAGAGGGAATCCTCCCTAACTCATTTTATGAGGCCCGCATCATCCTGATACCAAAGCCTGGCAGAGACACAACAAAAAAGAATTTTAGACCAATATCCTTGATGAACATTGATGCAAAAATCCTCAATAAAATACTGGCAAATCGAATCCAGCAGCACATCAAAAAGCTTATCCACCATGATCAAGTGGGCTTCATCCCTGGGATGCAAGGCTGGTTCAACATATGCAAATCAGTAAACGTAATCCAGCATATAAACAGAACCAAAGACAAAAACCACATGATTATGTCAATAGATGCAGAAAAGGCCTTTGACAAAATTCAATAACCCTTCACACTAAAAACTCTCAATAAATTAGGTATTGATGGGATGTATCTCAAAATAATAAGAGCTATCTATGACAAACCCACAGCCAATATCATACCGAATGGGCAAAAACTGGAAACATTCCCTTTGAAAACTGGCACAAGACAGGGATGCCCTCTCTGACCACTCCTATTCAACATAGTGTTGGAAGTTCTGTTCAGGGCAATCAGGCAGGAGAAGGAAATAAAAGGTATTCAATTAGGAAAAGAGGAAATCAAATTGTCCCTGTTTGCAGAAGACATGTTTGTATATCTAGAAAACCCCATCGTCTCAGCCCAAAATCTCCTTCAGCTGATAGGCAGCTTCAGCAAAGTCTCAGGATACAAAATCAATGTGCAAAAATCACAAGCATTCTTATACACCAATAACAGACAGACAGCCAAATCATGAATGAACTCCCATTCACAAATGCTTCAAAGAGAATAAAATACCTAGGAATCCAACTTACAAGGCACATGAAGAAAATGTGTTTCTGAGAAATAAACCTTATCAAATTAAGCATATTATAAAATAAGCCATGAGAATATTGCATCTGTTGGGTCAGTAAGTTCTCACTGAGAAAATTAGAGAACACAACATCACATGGTATGTTGCTTAAGTTATACTCACCAGATGAAACAAAATTTAATAAATGATGGAATAAACACACTGTTATTTCAAAAAATAGGCAAGTTAGATCTAGGGCTGCATTATCCTATAGAGTAGCCACTACCTACATGTGGCTATTTGAGTACTTAAAGTGTGTCTAGCATAAACTGAGATGTGTTGTAAGTACAAAATACATGCTGAGTTTCAAAGATGTAGTACAAATAAAAAATATAAAATATCTCACTAATAATTGATTTCCTATAGGAAATATCTCACTATATTGATTTCCTATAGGAATAATATTTTAGATATACTTATTGAATAAAATATAGTACTAAAAGTAATTTTACCAGTAAAAACTGGAGGATTGGTAGAAAATGATACAGAAAATTTCAACAAGAAACAAGATTAGTTTTAATGCTCTTATTGGTCTCCCAGTAATTTTATTCCTGGAAATTTATTTTTTAGAGACAGAGTCTCACTATGTTTTCCAGGCTGGTCTCAAACTCCTGGGCTCAAGTGATGTTCCCACTGTGGTCTCCCAAAGTGCTGGGATTACAGGTGTGAGCTGTCATGCCTGGCCTCTTATTCCTGGAAGTTTAACAAGCAACAGTAGTAAAATCTATACGTACATCACATATAATGACCACAAGTATACAGCGATAGCATGTGCACGTGAATGCACACACACTGAGTCCATTAGGAAATATTTCTTAACAATAAAAGAATTAACAAATTTCAGACAGAAAATTTGAAGTTTGTATATGTAAATTAGATATGATATATGGAGAAATCGGAAACAAGGTGATATGCAATATAATTGCACGGTGCATGCAAGTCAAAAGGGACCAGAAATAAATATTCAAAGTAACATTGGTGTGCTGAGACAATAAAAGTATAAGTGATTTTAATCTTCCAGTTTTTGAGGTGTTACTGATATACTATCTTTTACATTTTTAAAGAGATAAAAGGGAAAAAATAATGTATTACAAAGAAACTAGCATACCTTGTGTATTAGGCTGCTTGGGCTGGCATAACAAAATACCATATACTGGGTGGCTTAAACAACAGAATCTATTTTCTCACAGTTCCAGAGGCTGGGAAGCCCAAGATGAAGGTGCTAGCAGTTCAGTTCCTGGTGGAGACTCTCTTACAGGCTTTCAGAGAGCTGGCTTTCTTGCTATGTAGGGGGTGGGCAGGAGATCTTCTTAAAAGGCCACCAATTCTGTTAGATTAGGGCCCCACCTTTATGATCTTTTTAAACCATAATTACCTCCTAAAAGCCCTGTTTCCAAATATAGTCACACTGGGAGTTAGGGCTTCAATATATGAATTTTGGGGGAAACACAATTCAGGCCATAGCATTTTACAATGTGACCTCATGCTGTAATACAAAGAACATAAACATTTTATTTAAAGAAGCTTGAAATTGAACTCAAATTCCATTACAAAGAAGCTAGTTATTTAACTCCTCCAAGTTTCCATTTTCTTAACTGTAAAATGGGGAATGAACATTTATTTCATAGGATTGTTTTCTTTTTGTCCCATTTTTTTCTTTACTCCTGTTTTTCTTTATTGCCTTCTTTGGGAATAATCAAGTTATTTTTTGATTTTTCTCTATTTTTTCAGTTACAAGCTTTTGTATTCTTATGATTTTCTTAGAGATTACCATATGCATCTTTGATCTATTGGAATCTCTATAAATTAATAGTATTGCTACTTTTTGGAAAATAAAATAATCTTACAATATGCAAACTGTTCTTATCCTCCTCCTATATTTTGTGCTATTGCTATCATGTGTTGGCTGCTATCAACAAATTGACATTTCAGCTCCAATTTTACTCTTTGATGTCTGTTCTGTGAAAATGAGAATGGGCCTAGGTCTGCCTTAGTTTTAGTGCTGCTATAACAAAATGCCACAGACTAGGTAATTTATAAAACATGGCAATTTATTTGGCTCACAGTTCTTGAGGCTGGAAGTGGCTGCTTCTTGTGAGGACCTTCTGGCTGCTTCATCCTGTGGCTGAAGGCATCACATAACAAGAGAGTACAGGAGATACAGCAAGAGGACCCAGCTTTTTTTCCTAACAATCGCACTCTCAGAATAACGAACCTACTCCTGCAGTAACATCACTGGTCTATTCATGATTGCAGAGCCCTCATGACCTTGTAAAGGTCCCACCTATCAGCACTGTTACACTGAGGATTAAGTTTCTAACACATGAACTTTAGGGGACACATTCAAATTGTAGCAGGGCCTATAAACTGTTTTCTTTGCCAGTTGTGGATGTTAAACTTTGATAGAAGTGCTGAGAAAAGTCATTACTGGAGGAGAGAGTATTCTTTCTCGGTTCTGCTATGGCTGTCTCACCAGGTTTTTCCAGGGTGTGCTTTTTTCTACACTGCACAGCCCACGTGGTTTTCTTCAGGGCTAGGCACCTCCAGGGTGCACCCTTCTGCAGCATTTAACTGTTGAGTGTTTTCTGTAAGTATCCACTTGGGTAGCAGTGACCTTGGCCCAAGTCATACAAAGAAGTGGGCTATATTCCTGAAGAGGGAGACCTGTCAAGCTCCTGAATCTAGTAGTGCCTACAACAGCTCCCAAATTCCCTCTGTAAGCCCAATTTCCTCTGTCTACCTGCTCATCAGCCTTAGCTCACCTGTGTCCTACAAGTTTGTTTCCTGTGATCCTCTTATTGCAGATACCATGAGTTTATTAGTCAGGGTTCTCTAGAGGGTCAGAACTAATAGGATATATATATATATATATATATATATATATCTATATATATATATATCTATATATATATCAGACTTGGAGTCTGATGTTTGAGGGCAGAAAGAGTCTAGCATGGGAGAAAGATGTAGGCAGAGAGGTTAGGTCAGTCTAGCCTTTTCACATTTTTCTGCCTGCTTTATATTTGCTGGCAGCTGATTAGATGGTACCCACCCAGATTAAGGGTGGGCCTGCCTTGCCCAGCCCACTGACTCAAATGTTAATCTCCTTTGGCAACACCTTTACAGACACACCCAGGATCAATACTTTGCATTCTTCAATCCAGTCAAGTTGACACTCAGTGTTAACCATCACAATGAGCCAAAGACCTCATGTCTACAATCCCCCTCTATCTTTACACCTGCCTACAACCATCAGCTTGCCTGAATGAACAGAAGTTCTTTCCTTCTTTGTTTGGCTCCTATGGGTTATCTCTGGCCTGGAATACCCAGATAATTTCTCCAGCATCTACTGGGCTACAACCAGTCTTCAATAAAGTCTGATTCCCCTCCAAAGTTTGTCCTTCCTTGAGTATTCTACTTCCCCAGAATACCTGTTAGAGTTCTTGTTATATCTTTATGGTTACTCTGTTTCTGCCTCCTGCTAGGGCTTGGGGTGATACATCTGATAATTTTACTGTGCACTAAAATTTGTAAAGGCAACTTCTATTTTCAGCCTAGATGAAGTACCTGGGACTGAATATAACCACCTGCCGGAAACAAGTAAAATTTGGACAAAATATAAGAAACACTTATTTTCAAACATTGTCTGTGACAGAACACAGTAATTTTGAGAGCTGGGAACACACCAGGAGAACTCTATGATTTCCCTCACTTACTGATGTGAAAGACTTTCCAGATCAGTGCACAAGGAAGGAAAATCCAGCTGGAGCCTGACGGTGTTCCTCAGTTATAGAGAAACTGAGAGATGGAAGGGAGTTTAGGCAGCTGGAATTTGCAGGGAAGAGTTCCAGAATGGGGGAGTCTGGAGACCCATAGAGGATTTCAGTTGAATCTTCAGTTGAGTATTTATCAGTGTACATTTGAGAAGAAACTCTGAGTCTGAGTGAAAAGAAAACCACATGAAAGGATAAGAGAAAGCAATCCTCAAAACATGAACAGAATCAGCAATAATGTTTGTTCCCATCAGCCAGAATGGAAAATAACTCATAATTCAAGGATTTGGGTGGAGTATTGCATCAATAGTGAGTAAAATTAGCTCTAGAATAAAGGCTCCTCCAATTATGTGTAACAAATTTAAAAGCAAGACTCCAAAAGACCAAACTCTTTCCATGTAACTTAACTGCATCTTAGAGTAAAGTTCAAGGATATTAATAGGATTACAAAAATATCTAGCCTTCAACAAGGTAATATTCACAATTTAAAAATTGTCAGGCATGCAATGAAGGAAGAAAATGCAACTCGTATGAAGAGAAAAATCAATCAAAACAAACTGGAAAGTGATGCAGATGAAAGCGCAGACAAGGACTTTAAAAATATATATAACTAAGCCGGGCGTGGTGGCTCACGCCTGTAATCCCAGCACTTTGGGAGGCCGAGGCGGGCAGATCGAGACCATCCTGGCTAACACAGTGAAACCCCGTCTCTACTAAAAATACAAAAAATTAGCCGGGTGTGGTGGCGGGCGCCTGTAGTCCCAGCTACTCGGGAGGCTGAGGCAGGAGAATGGCGTGAACCCGGGAGGCGGAGCTTGCGGTGAGCTGAGATCGCGCCACTGGACTCCAGCCTGGGTGACAGAGCGAGACTCCGTCTCAAAAAAAAAAAAAAAAAAAAATCTATATCTATATCTATATCTATCTATCTATCTATCTATCTATCTATCTATCTATCTAAACTATATTTTGTATGTTCAGTAAGATGGAGAAAAATTTAGCATGTTAAGGGATGTGTAATATATCAAAAAACCTAAAATCAACTTCTAGATATAAAATCTGCAAAGTCTGGGATGAAAAGTTTACTGGAAGGGATTAACAGAAGACTAGGCACTGTAGAAAGATTAGTAAACTTGAAGGCATAGCAAATGATGGGGTTCAAAACACACTACCCCAAAATATGACACCTTGGCATATGGAGTATTGTAAGCTGAAGGGGGCTGAGAAAACCTCAGAAGCAGGAAGTTCTCTCTGACCTTCTCCTACCTTTCTCCCCTGAAGCAGGTAATAAAGGCTAGAAAGAATCCTCTGACCTTCTGTCCCAATGCAGGTCATAAAACTTAGAAATAATATTCTCACCTTTCCTTGGAGGATATTATAAGACCCTCATGTGAGAGGTACCCTCCCTGTACCCAAAGGCAAGGAAGGCCCTTCTCTTTGAAGACATAGGGACATAGAGAATAATCAGAACAAATAAGCCTAGCTAAATTTCCCCCAGTTCATAATCATTAGATCATACCCTCTTTGTCTAATTCTGCTTCTCAATGGCTATCCATTTCTTCATCAAACTTAGCATAAAAATACGTTTCCCTGTTTCTTTGGGTCTTCATTACTGAAGGCTCTCATGTCACATAAAATTTATTAAATTTGTATGCTTTTGTCTTATTAATATGTCTTTATCGGGTTTATTGTTAAAGCTGGTCAGGGACTCTAAGAAGGCCAAGGAAAATCTGCTTCCCCTACACAATTAAAATATCCAAAATGACAGAATGCAGAAGAGAAATGACTGACAAAAAGGCGCATCAATAAGCTTTGGAACAACTTCACGTTACTCAATACATGTATAATTTGAGCCTATAAACTATAGAAGTGAAAAGGACATAAAAATATTTAAGGAAATGACTTAAAAATTTCCAAAATTCATAAAAATTATAAACCTACAGATCCAAGAAGTGAAATGAACTCAAAGAACAAGAAACAAGACCAGGAAAACTACATCAGGACATATAATAAACAAATTGTTTAAAACAAGTAATGAATTGAGCACATTAAAAGCAGTCAAAGGAAAAAAGATATGTTACAAATGGAGGAACAAAGACAAGGATGACAACCCATTTCTCATCTGAAACAATGCAAGCAAGAAGACAAGTAAGCAGTATCTTTAAGTACTTAAAGAACAAATCGGGTCAACATATAAACTTTCTGCAACAAAGAAAACCTGAAACAATTCAATAGCAGTGGACCTGCACTAAAAGAAATAGTAAAAAAAATTCCTTCAGACAGAAGCAGAGTGATAACAAATGAGATCTGTACCTATAAAGAGGAATGAAGAATATAGTCATCTTTCAGTATCCATGAGGGACTGGTTCTAGGATCCCTGTTGGATACCAAAGTCCACAGATGCTCAAGTCCCTTGTATAAAATGGCATACTATTTGCATATAACCTACGAAAATTTTCTGTATACTTTAAATTATCTCTAGATTACTTATAATACCTAATATAATAGAAATGCTGTGTAAATAGTTGTTATACTCTATTTTTTAGGGAATAATGACAAAAAAGTCTGTAAGTGCTCAGTATAGATACAGCCATTGTAGGCCTAACTACATAGTACAGGTCAGCAACAGTGTTAACATTTTCTGAAATTTTTAAAAAGTATGTTTGGACCACAGTTAGTTAAATCTATAGACACAGAATCTGCAAATACAGAGGGCTGACTAGAAATAAAATATATGCATATAAATATAAATTAATTTTAACTTATATTTTATCTCTTTAAAAGTAAATCAAGTATCTCAAGTAAAAATATAACAACATATTCAGGGGTTTGTAATATATGTAGAAATCAAATATATGACAACAATAGGACAAAATCTAGTGAGGGGGAAGTATACTGTTTTAAGGTTTGTATCTGTACATTAAGTGGTATAATATTACTCAAATGTAGATTGTGGTAAATTAAACAAGTATACTATGAGCCTTAAAGCAACATTAATAACAAAATAGAACAAAACAAATAACTTTAGCTAAAATTCTTACAAAGGAGATAAAATGGAATCTTAAAAAAATAATTTATACAATGAGTTAGAAAAAAGAATGGAATAAGGAACATGGGGGAAATTAAGAACTAACGAGCAAGATGATACATTTATATTCAGTTCAATAATTACATCAAATGTAAATTATGTAAACATTCTAGTTTAAAGGCAAATATTGCTGATTTAGATAAAAAAGCAAGCAAGAAAATATGGTGCTTATATGAAATAGACTTACATATGAAGACATAAATAGGTTAAAAGTAAAAGGATAGGAAAAAATACCATAAAAGTAGTCAGCAGAAAGCTGGATTGGCTATATTAATATCAAAGTAGGTGTCAGGGCAGAGGATGTTACCAGGGATAAGAAAGTTGTTTCATAATAATAAAGGGGTGAATTTATCAAGTGGCCTTAACAATCCTAAACATTTATGCACTTAATGATAGGTCCTTAAAAATAGATGAAGCAAAAACAGAATTGAAAGAACTATGCAAACCCACAATTATAGTTGGAAATTAACACCTACTTTAAGTAATGTATTGAATAAATAGATACAAATAGAATAAAAAGACACTATCAATCAGCTTTATCTAATTGATATTGATAGAACACCGCACCCAGCAGCAGAATACACATTCTTTTCAAGAGCACATGGACATTTTACAAAGATATATATTATTGTTTGCTGTAAAATAAAATGCCAATAAATTTAAAAAGAATCAACAAGTATGTCCACTGAACATAATGAAATTGAATTAGAAATCAATACCATAAAAATCACTCTAATATTTGGGAACTACAAATCATACTTCTTAATATCCCATAGGTCAGAAAAGAAAGAAGGGAAATTAGAAAAATATTTTAAACCAAATCAAAATGAAAAAGCAACATGGTAAAATTTCAAGGATGCAGCAGACACAGTGCTTAGAAGTAAACCTGTAGCAGAGAAAGTCTATATTAGAAAAAGAAGAAACTTCTGAAGTCAGAGTTTCATATTTAAGGAAGGAAGAAAAGCAAATCAAACTCAAATGTAGGCAGAAGAAAGGAAATAATAAAAATAATTGCAGAAATCCATAAAACACAAAACAAATATAATGGAAAAAATTAATAAAATCAAAAGCTGGTTCTTTGAGAAGGACAATAAAAGCAATAGAGTCAGACTGATGAGAAAAAAAAGGAAAAAACAGAAATTACCACTATTTGGAGGAGAAGTGACACCACTAGAGTTTCTATACACATTTAAAAAACATAGCAGGAGAAAATATTATTTTGGTAACTATGTTATTAATTTAGATGACTTAAATTAACTAGACAAAAACCTTGAAAGATGCAACCAAGAAAGCTCATTCAAGGAGAAATAGCCTAAATAGTCTTATATCTATTAAAAAATTAAATTTCATTTTTACTTTCAAAAGTTTCCTTGAGCCCCACCTCCTTCTTTGTGGTAACAACACTTAGCATAAGATCTACATTCTTAGCAAATTTTTAAGTACTGTAGTCTCCCTTTATCTGCAGTTTCACTTTCTGCAGTTTCAGTTATCTATGGGTTAACTTTGGTTCAAAAATATTAAATGGAAAATTTCAGAAGTAAACAAAAATTAACACCTTTTAACTGTACGCCATTCTTAGCATGATGAAATTCATATGCAAATAAACCAATAAACTCCAGAATACAGTATTCCACTGCCCTAATCACCCCAGGGCCAGGTACTAGGTAACTAAGGACAGCCCTATACCCTAGAGCCCACTGAAATTATTCAAACTAGCCAAGCCTCACTCACCTTGCCATGCCTATCCCAGGGAAACCACACACAAAAAAAGCATCATCCATGCTTTCCCCTCATTCCTTCTGCCTCCAGACTGACCCTGGTACCTCCCCAAGTGACCCAGCATGGCATGCCCCTTCCTTGGGAACTATATGTAAGTTACTATCTTTCCAATGGCAGTTCTCACCTGATCTGTTGGCCTCACTACACCTAATAAAAACAAAATCACAGCCACATTTTAAAATAGCACCATTTACTATGTGTAAGTTATATCTCAATACATTTATGAAAAGAAAAATACAGTAATTTAAAAATCAAAAGGCCCCTTTAAGAATCTTTATAATTTTTGTTTCCGTTTTCTTCTTCCCTCAGAGAGAATTCTTGTTTCTTCTGCAGTCTTTAGAGCAGAGTACCTGATAGAACTTTCTGCAATTGTAGAAAAAATTTATATCTGTGCTTTTCAATATGCTAGCGACTTGCTACTTGTGACTGATGAGCAGTTGAAATGTGGTCATTTGAGGAACTCAATTGTTAGTTTAATTCAATTTCTACCAGTTTTAATTCAAATTTAGTCACATGTGACCAGTAGCTACTGTATTGGACTGTGTAGCTCTAGAGGTTGCTGATGTGATCTCCCCCAGAGCAAATATTCTCTTATTTTAGTAGATAGGAAATCGATTTGATCCAATAAGGAATTAAATTGATTAATTGATTTGAGGCTGCATTTCTGTTTTGTAAGGCTCTATTTTGATTTGCTCTTACTCCTGGAGTATAGATCCTCACAGATCTCAGTTAAATTGTTAGGGGGACCAAACTCTATTTTTGTCTTAGTAGCCTATAATACTACTTTTGTTTGTTTCTTGCCCCATGCCATTTAAGAGTCAACAAATGCTTTGAGGGAAACAGTGGCACAAGGTTTCAAGCTCACTTTTCTGTGATTTTTCTTGGCTCCTTGATCTTGGCCCCTCAAGTTCTGGCTGTTGTAATTATTCTTCAAAAACTTCAAAGAGCTGATGTTTGTAGCTTATCCAGTTTACATAGTTACTCTCAGCATGAAGATTAATTGATGCAAGCTCCATTACCATAGCAAGATGTGGAGATCCTCATAGGATTCGTCTGTAAAATATTGCATATAAAGTGGCTATTTCGCTGACAATATATGTTTCCTCTTCTCTTTTCTTAACTTAGAATTAGCAGTAGGTCCTAATGTAATAGTAAAATTTGATTTCTGTAAACTTAGGAAGTCTAAGTAGTAGAATTTAAATTTCAGTAACTTCTCAGTGCCCTTTTTCCTGCTCAAGTTGTCTTTTAGTCAATTTATTAGATGCTTGTAGTTTACCAAATCACCTCTCAGGATTTACTCCTTGCTCATGATCTCTCTAGAGCTGCCCTTCCCTCGCTTCAAAACTCAGTAGTGTCTGTCCCATATTCTCAATTCCAGTTCCTTTACTCTATGCTCTGAAAGCTTACCATGCCCCTCCATTAAAGCAGAGTTAGCCATTAAGTGTCCTCCAGTTTCTACATGCTAGTGCCTTTCTGCATCTTCATTTTCCATGCTCCGCGTGAAGTGACTTTCTGAAATCCAGGCCTTGTGCTGTCACTTTACTGCTTTATACCTCTCAGTCATTCCCCATTACCCATAGGAAAAAGCTCAAACTCCTTGACATGGTGCATAAGGCCTTTCATGTGCCAGTCACAGGTGACCTTTCCGGCTGCATTTTTAGCTTGACTTTCACATGCATCAAAAAGTTCAGTTTTTCCAGATGTTTTCAAGGAAATGGAGTTTTAATTTTTTTCCCAGAACATATTATATCTGTCACATTCTTCTATTTTTGTCATTTGCTACTCTTTCTCTTAAATGCTCTTTCTTCCTCCTTTCCCAGAAAAAATTCCACTCACCCTTCACGGTCCGTTGAAGCATCATCTGCGTTGTGAGACCTTCCTTCTGATGTTTTTCTGCAGCTGGTCTGTTAGCTCCTGAGGCTTATGCTGTTTTCTTGTTCATTGTGTGTCATTTTCTTATATACCCTTAGCACAGCCTTGACAAGTAGTAATTGCTTTACAAGGGTTTGTTTTATATAACTGAATTGCAGTGAATAGCGGGGCTTAGCCTGAGCTTCAGCTGATTCTTTAGACAGGAAACTAAGTATTTCAAGCCCTGCATGTAAATCCCAGGTGAGGCTATTTTGGTCAGGTGAATGTTTTAGCACTTGTCAGCTCATAGCGTGGAGGTAGCGGCCAGCTTTCCCTCACATCTTGCGCCAATCCTGGATATCATAAATGATAGTCATTTTTAAGCCCAACAAAGTTTTTTTATACTCCCTTCAAAGGAACTAAGTTTTATACAGTTACATGTAGGAAAAGACTGTATGTAAATACTAATGTCTTATAATTTGAGCCATAAGCTACATATGTACCTTGAAATTTACTTCTGAATTGTCATCACAGTATGTTACAGAGTAGCTCCATGATTCCTTAATAAATTAGCTGACTCTCAGCTTAGGGGAGTAAATTTTCTTGAATAATTGAGGTCAGAGGGATTTGGATTACTTCTTAGATGAAGGTTATTTTCTAGCTTATGCTCTGAAGGTCTAAACTACAATGTAACTTTGAATGCAAAACAGGCACTGCTTGTGCGTGAAGCAGTGGAAAAATGAGGTCTTAGTACACGTCATGTAAGGTTTTTTAAATATACACTGTGCTATAAAATAAGAAAAAATAAGTGAAAATACTTTTAGGGTACACCCTAGGACATCTAAATAATGTTGGAATGAAAAAAAATAAAATACATTCAGTTATACTTGGGAGAGTTATAGAAAGAAAATAGAATGTCTCCTAGTTGAAAATTTGATGTCCCCTTGAAAAACTGCAGGCATTTATGTTGCTGTCTGCAGTTGGAACAGGACTAGTGTTTCCACTGTAGGAATGGATGGATGCAGAAACATGGACAGAGGCTCCGTTAAGTCATAGAAATTTGAGGGGAGTATAATCCCATGAGGAAAGCCACTGAGAACAATTCAGCTCCAAATCAGAAGGTAAACCAGGGCCAGGTTGGGGGAGTGACAATGGATCTCTGAGGCATAGGCAAGGTGTTCTCTTCCTAGCTCCTAATATTGGAGAAAGCAACAGAGAATTTTTTCCAATGGATACCTTACTCCATAAAGACAACCTCAAAAAGGAAGCTGCTCAGATCTGTTCTATACTAGACTCAAGGAGAGAATTTCTGGAGCTGGTGATACCAGTGGGCTGGGGTAGGTCCCCTAATGCTGTTGGTGGGAACTCCACCCCCAGCCAGTATCCAGGCTCTTGACATCATCATGAGAAGGAATTTAAAGATGAGTCAGAACATAGTGAAAGTATGGAGATTTATTGCAAAGTGGAAAGTACACACTCAAGAAAGGGGAGTGTGGGCGTACTTGAGAGAGTTGAGCGCAAGGGGGTTTGGGGGTGCTACCCTTATGAATTTCTTCAACCAAGGGGTGGAATAATTCCTGAAAAAAGGTAGAGAGTTCTTGGAACTTTGGTGCCACCCAGTTTTACACCTAATATGGATGTTCCCGGAACTGTCATGGTGCTGTTGGGTGTGTGATTTAGTGTGTTGATGAGCATATGACGGGGTCCTAAGTGAGACCTAGGTCAAATCCAGCGCCATATTAGGTGCAGTTGTTCTTACTGGTCTTGGTTGGCACCCTGTTTTTCAGGATCTTATCAGCCCATGGCCTTTAGTCATGTGAAACTGCCTGGAATGTTTTATTCTCATGCGACCACCCCGTATTATTCCTGTCTTACTGGGATGCTCCCTTCCTCCCTAACTCAGTAACTCTCCTCACCCAGGAGCACATACAGCTAGTGCCTTCCTGTGTAAGAAGTGGGAATTTGGATAGATAAATTCTGTGTTCCCAAAACTAGATAGAAGGAACAAAATAAAATATAGGGCTGTATACTAAATGGGAAAGGCTTTATATTTACTGCAAAAACAGCATTTGTACATTGTAGCATATAAGCCACTGATCAGCAAATGTATAATATCAAGGTGAAAAGGAGAGGCTGAAGAAAATCTTAATTTGGATAGGAATTAGGTGATTGGGAGCATTCAGAGGATCCTAAAGAGGTTTTTTTTTTTTTTTTTTTTTTTTTTAAACAATTAGCACCTAAACTCTCACTTCCACACCAAGAAACTGCGATAATTCTTCTTGGGAAGTGAGAATCTCTCTTACCCACCTCCCATTGAGACTCACTAGTGTTGTTTTCGATGATTTCTTAATTTAGTGGAGAGTTAATATATATGACTCTCTGTTGAGACGTACCACATGATAAACAAATCATGTAAAATAGTCTCATGCACAGAATCATATTATATTCTCGTGATGTCTTCACAACATTGCACAGATGATGCTAAACATACCAGTTTGGACTTTGTACTTTGAATTTGGCACTGGAAGGTGAAACACTATCTCTTTCAGCCTTTTTGACTTCCTTTGAGCTTCTTTTCTCTGAGATTCACCGAACTCAAGTATCTGATAAAATGGCAGCATCGTCCCAATTTTCAGTTTTAGAAAGAGGACACATTTCACTATCAGTGCCAGCCTGTGCCACATTCCATCCATCAGGACTCAGATAGCCAGGGCTATAGGAAAATGCGTGAAGATATTCCATCCAGGACTTGCACAGCTTTAGAGGAAAGAAAAAAGAAATTAGCTCCTGACCTGTGCCTTGAGTGGTAATAGATATTTCTCCAATTCATCATATATTTTGGAGTTGTCCCCATATATTATTTAATTTTTAAAATGTATGTTAGATGGCAAAAACTGTTAGAGCCCTATTATGTGTCAATATTGACAGCTGTCAGATGAGGAATTTTCTCATGGAAATAGACTTAGTCATTTAACATCAACCATCACAGAGGAAAAATAAAAGTCACCAAGCTTTACAACCTCCACCCCTAACAAATGTTATCCCAACAAATAATTTATTTTTCAGAGGACTAACATGACTTAAATTTATTTCATTATTTATTATATTAAGAAATACATACTAAAAGATATAAAAAGACTGTCTAAGCTTCTCTCAGCCTTTGTAGAGTGCTGACTTTTTGAGGTGCCAACATTCCATACTTGCTGATCAAATGAAAAGCAACATGAAATGACACTCTATCTACAGCACATTTTTCATTCATTGCACAGAGCTGGGCTGAGGCTTGTTTAAAAAAGTAGCAGATTTTTTTTTTAAAGAAAGGTATTTGTCTTTATGTGGTGACAGATAGTCTTTGAAGTTATAAAGTATGGAATAGCAGAATTGGCCATTTGAAATCAGGAAATATAAATTTCCCCAAGTCAAATCTGAGAGACAGAGCTCACTGGAAGGTTCTTTAACATCATCACAGTACAGGCCTGCCACTTCGAATTCTGTAGCTCAGCTAGGAGGGCTAATCAATTCCTAAAGGCAGAGGGTCCATCCAATCAGCATTTCTTACTTTGATTGGGGTGTCAGGTGTATTAACATACGCAATTGATCTATACCACAGTGTAAGGGCTATGCCACATTCTTGTACTTTGCACCTCATAAACAAGGATTATACTCAGGTAAATGAGACAAATTTTTCACTTTATAGCTGGAAGAAAAAGTTCGTAAAAGGAGCTCTTTGTGCTGTGGAAGTAGTCAGTCATTGCACTCCTGAGAGGATATCATTAATTACAGTTATGATAAAGGTGAATAAATAGAGCCATGCAGTTATAAAATATATTTTACTGGTTGACAAGGTAAAGAAAAATTGATAGATAATACAATGTGTTGACAAGTCTATGTGGAAACTAGCATTCTCATACAGACACCTGGTTACTAGGCACATAAAATGGTGACACATTTCTAGGGCATCAATGTGAAAATAAAGTTATGAAGAATAGATTAGAGTCAGCAATTCTACTTTTAGAAATTTATTATGCACGTATATTTGCAAGGACATGAGGACATGATATTCCTTGCAATACTGTTGAAACAGAAAAGGCAAACTAGATGTTTAATCAATGTGGGACTGGCAAAATTAACTGTGATTTATCCAAACAATGGAATACCATCTACCGGTAAGATTATATAGCAGTATAAATGCTATGTTCCCTTTTGGGTAAAAATAGGAATATATATTTATACATCCCCCCACCCCCCCACACACACCATTCGTGTAAAGTCCTTTATAAGCTTTTCTATGTAATATATCCAGGAAATATTTCTGGAAGGTTACATAGGAAACTGCTATACTGCTGCTTCTAGGAAGGGAAACTGAGGCCTGGAATGGGAAAGTGATACACTTTTTATTGTATTTATTATTTTATACAGTCAGAAAGTTTCTCTATGTCCATGAATTGTTTTTTACAGTTAGAAATATATATATTTCAGAAGTCAATTTTAAAATCCTATTTTTTTTGTCTTATATGTTACTGAGGATAAAATCTCCCAATAGGCTAATTGGACAAAAATTCCAGTTGTGGCCACCTCTTACTGTGTGAGAGGTTATGGCATTAAGAATGTTCAGGCCCTGGCCAGACGCGGTGGCTCACGCCTGAAATCTCAGCACTTTGGGAGGCTGAGGCGGGCAGATCATGAGGTCAAGAGATCGAGATCATCGTGGCCAACATGGTGAAACCCTGTCTCTACTAAAAATACAAAAATCAGGTGGGCGTGGTGGCACGTACCTGTAGTCCCAGCTACTCTGGAGGCTGAGGCAGGAAAATCGCTTGAACCTGGGAGGCAGAGGTTGCAGTGAGCCAAGATCATGCCACTACACTCCAGCCTGGCGACAGAACAAGACTCCGTCTCAACAACAATAACAACAAAAAACAAGAATGTTCAGGTCTCACCTGTGCCTTTCCTTCCTGGTCTTCTAGACAAATAATAATAGCAATGTGGTTTGGCAGAAATGCATTTGTCATATACTTTCTGCCTAGAATTCTTCTTTTCTTTTGGAAATATCATCGTCTTTCTTTGGGAACCCCTCTTAACTCCCTCAACCACATGTGTCCAGCCACAGTTGGCAGTTTTTACCTGAATAGGCTTCCTTGGCCAGGGTTCCCAGTAAGGACAATAGAAAAGCCCGCCCTTCTCTGAGCTTGTAATTAGGTTGATATTAAGTTGACACACACACACATACACACACACACACAAATGCACACACACACATCAATAACATTATTTTTCAAATTAGAAATAAGAATATTTTGAAAATGATTTAGGAATATACTTTTGTGTATGTTTGCACCGTAAATAGCACAAGATGCCAAACTCTGAGAATCGTATTTAGTGACATTAAAAATTTAACATTTCTGTTTGAAATTTTGTTTAACTGTTTGGGTTTCTTTGAAAAGAAATTTTTCCATTAAAGATTCCAGAGATGCCAAATGAAAAATATTGCTTTAACCACATTGGAGTAATACCAACAAGAAAAAAAAACAACAAAAAAGCTACGGGAATTATGTTACATATTTGCTTCTCTGTTTCATCAAAGCAAATACATTTTGTATTATACTGTGACCTCATCCTGGGACAACCTCTGAGAACTCATTGATTCCTATTCGACAGTTTATTATTTGTTTTCATGTTGCCTGTAATATAAATGCACCCATCATAAAAAGTTTTTAGGTACCCATTTAATATGATGGGTATAAACATTTTACTGACCAGAACTACTGATATTTTCACGCATAAGAAGTCTCCTTTTCAGTCTGAAAAGTTTTCACTTAAGTATTTTGATATGTTCTAAATTAGCATTTTTTACAATAGCATTGATTAAAATAACAACATGAAAACATCATGAATATCCAACAGTAGGACACTGGTTTAAAAGTAGAGGAAAGGTCAAGTAGAGTTGGAATGTTTCTTTTGAGGAAAGGGCAAAACCTAGAAATGTTGGTAGGATCCAATTAGTTGTGGTAGAGGGCAAGTTCAAATGCATGATGATCGAAACCTAGGGTCTGATGTCTTGTCCAACACGGAGAGATTGGAGGGTAAGTAAATAGACATACCAGCCAAGCTGGAATAGATATTCCCACCTGCAAAGTCCTGAATGATACTTTTGGAACTGTATGGTGGACCAAATTATAAGAAGCCATAAATGACATGATGATGATAGCAGTGCTTAAGCAAAAGAAATCTGATGGCTTAGTGAAAAATAAACTGAACTGGGGAGAAAGCTATTTATATAATGCAACCTGAGGGGTGACAGAAACAATGACAGAAACTCATGACCAATCAGTTATTGCAATCGTTAACAATTACTAATATTTATTTATTTAGTACTTAGTATGGGAACAATCCTAGGTGTTTTAGAGAAAAAGTATCATTTCATTTCATTCTCGTAATAACCATGAGGAAACTCTTATTACCCCTGTTTATGCAGGGAAGAAAAGAGAGGTTCAAAGGATTTAAGCAGCTTGTCCAAAGTACCCAGGTGGTAAGCAGTGGAGTCAGCATTTTACACTAGACTTTATAGTGCCACCATGCTGTGCTGCTTATCGGGGTTTGACGTCTTGACTCCTTCCTTATCCTGTGTCTCTGACCCATCCCTTACCACTTTTGTTCTTTTCAACTCTCCTCTAACCAGGCTGCCCTCTTTGCTGTTCCTGAACAAGCCCCTTCCCACCCCAGCCTTCATTGCTCTTCTTCTTCCTGAGTCCCAATTCCTGAGTGAGCCAGCTGGCTTTTCCCTCACTTTCTTTGAGAACTTGCTCAAGCACCTTATCAGTGAGGAATCCTGTGCCCTTCCTTTGTAAGTTAGCTTCCCAACTGTCCTAATATCTTTATCATTCTCTATTTTTCACCATAGAATGTATCTAACATGACGAACTATGTATTTACTCGATACTTGTTGACTGTCTTCCACGTCCCCCATTAGAATATAAGATCCTCGAGGGTAGCAGATTGCCTGATATTGTCTGTTTTTTTCACCCCTTTACTTATTTCAACACCAGGCACAAAGTGGACATTTAGAAAATATTTGTTGAATAGGTGAATGAAGGGAACACATAAAACATTGTTAGAAATTTGGTTTAAGGACTTGTCCCTAAGCCAGCAAACCTATATCCTTTGCTAGACAGTCAATCTGCCCATGATGGTGTAGACCGTATCTCTTCAGCTTTATATTCTCAATGTCTAGCACAGTGCAAAATAGAATTATGTACTCTATTAAAACTCGTGTCTCAAGCATGGTAGGTATCCACGCTAGACATGGATGGAAACTTTGCCTCCACCCACCTCAGATAGTGGCCCACTTGGAGTTTTCATTTTTCTGCCTGCTCACTCCTTTCTATTTGATAGCCAAAACTTGGATCTATGGGCTCCTGAGTCACTCATTTATTTACTGAATGCGTCTGTACTTCTCTCCTTTCTCAGGGCTGTTTTTGTCTGCACCGTTTATTTGACATTTCTTATTTACTATTTTGTCTTTAATTTTGTGTGCATTCATATCTTTTCTGTCCAACTTGATGTTTTAGTGATTTGTATCTCTCTGATATTTCTTTGTATCATTTATAGAAGGATGTGCCTGAATTAGTAAATGAATGAATGAATTTGATGGTGAAAAACATTTTATGACAGGGAGTGAGAAAGAAGATAAAACAACCATGCATAATGATTAGGTAGACAGAGTTAGCCACCTGAAGATTTAATTAACTTAAATAGAACTTGCTTAATAGACTACTTACTGAAATCCCCCAAATACCTCTGGAACAGAGGCAGAGGTGAAACTTATAGCATCCTCTGAAAGCAGAATGTGAACAAGAAAACTCCCAAAAGATTTTTTTCTAAGTTTGAGTTTGTTCGTTCCTTTTTTAATTCGACTAGTTTTCATTGAGAAAGAAATTTTAAACAAAAAAACCCCTCAAATATAAAAATCACAGAGAATATTTTAAGTACATTACTTATTAATGTGTGTTTTAGGCAGTGTTCCCTTTCTATGTTTATGAAATTTTATGCTTGCTTTTCTGTTTCAGGATACATAATACTAAGGGGTAGGAACCCTATTTGCAATGACTGGTTGCCTGAAGCAATGCTAAACTCATTTCTGTATATTCTATAGAAGGGAATGACTGTGGATGTTAAGAAGCTCAGAAAAGGAGGGTTCTTGGAGAAATGAGGTATGTGGCCGGGTGCGGTGGCTTATGCCTGTAATTCTAGCACTTTGGGAGGCCAAGGCAGGTGGATCAAAGGTCAGGAGTTCAAGACTAGCCCGGCCGATATGGTGAAACCCCATCTCTACTAAAAATATACAAAAAGCAAAAAACAACTAGTTGGGCATGGTGACACGTGCCTGTAGTCCCAGCTACTAGGAAGGCTGAGGCAGGAGAATCACTTGAACCCAGGAGGTGGAGGTTGCAGTGAGCCAAGATTGAGCCACTACACTCCAGCCTGGGCAATAGAGGGAGACTCCGTCTAAAAAAATAATAATAATAAAAATGAAGTATGTACTTTTGCTGAAAAAAAAAATGCAGTCAGAGTCCAATTTGGGGATATGCTAAAAGCACATAACTGGGGAAGCTTGTGCTAGTGCTCATGAAGTATAATTCTTTTGAGAAATGACACAGTGCCTCTTAAAAACTATCGGGCTCTTACCAAAAAAATGCTCAATAAATCACAAACAGAATGCATGTGACAAACTAAATGAATACAAGCAGTTCCAAAGATGTATGATTCAGAAGGTTGACCCAGTTGCTAATGCTCTGATTAGCTGGAACAATTTCTATCTAGAGTGTGCCAGAAACAATCTGAAAGTGATCAGAATAGGCATTTAAAGTCAAAACCAAAGCGTTTGCCATACATTCAAAAACTACTTTCTGACTTGTATAAATTAATTTCACTGTCTCCTGATAGGTTTTGGCTCACCATGTCAAATTCTGGCAACTTAGGGTTATTATCTATTTTATTTGCCTCTAGAGAGAAAAGCTCTCACCCAGATACAGACATCTGTTTGCTGTTAGCACTATTGTTTCTTTCTGGGCTTGCCAACTTTGTCACTTTAAATATGGCATTTAAAATATTCTTTCAATATGACAGCCTCAGTATAGCTTGTGATAAAAAGCAATCCTCTAAGCAAAGTTGGGCAAAAACAATTTTTGAGAACAAGAAAGCAGGTCAATATGAAATGGATATGTTATACTCAGAAATGGGATCTGTGAGTTCTTGTAGTCTCATTTAACAAGTGTCTTTTTGATAGGCTCAATTATAATTCAATAAAAATGTGTTAAAGAGGAAATCCCTGATACTTAAAAAAATTATTTGTTGATTTAATGTAATTTGTCATTAAAATAATTGCCTCTAAAGATAGTATATCAAGCACACTAATGAATTAAAAATGAACTTAGCAGTTAAACAAATTTTCATGTAAAACATTAAACCTATTTTGAAAATTCACACATTGCTAGATTCAATTTAAAAATTAACCTCAAGCCAGTTTAGAGATGTACGTACTGTAATTTATGTATTATAAAAGTTATAATGTATATTTGCAACAATTCATTTGGGACTATAAATAACCATAATGGCACCAAGAAAAAAGGTGACATCTGAAATTTATTTATCTAAATGATACAGATTTCTAACAATGTAAGATCATTTAGGTTGTCTCCAAAGACAGAAGTAATACGCAACTATATTGGATTGGATGTGCTAAAGACAGCTGAGAACTAAATATCTGCCATTAAGTCCCCAGAGCTCGTATCAGAAATGGCATGTTGTCCTCATAGAGATGTGGACTCAACGGTTTGGTAAATATTTTTATGTACATGTAGACTCAGAGGGGACATTTGGCAGTCATGCTGGCAGCTTATTTTCAAATAGTCCAAAGAGTAAAGGAATGTTTATTTTGAAATTACTTTTCGGTTTAAGTACTTTAAAGCCTAGTGTTACCCAATCAGAAGTATGTGTGTGTGTTGAATTTAAAGCAATACATTAAACCTTCTTTTCTTTCTAGAGTAACAGAACTAACAAACATTAAAGGTGTCTTTTGCCGCCACTTTAAGGCTGTTTAATTAAAATTAGAAAGACAATTAATGGGGAAATAAACCAGCATTCACAGAGAGAGTGCAGGCCTGCCATAGTGAAAAGGTTTTATTTCATAAGGAAATAGGGAAACACCTAAAATTGGTTGTTTATTTCCATTGTTCCTGGAAAAGAATTAAGATTTGGGATTCCAAATACCATCAGAAATGACTGCCTTTGGGGTATTATTGTATAAGGAAAAGGCTTAAATATCTAAAAATTAAATCCCATTGTCAGATGCATAACAATAAACAATGAGAAGGTTAAAAATGACTATGCTTTTTCAAAGAGCTGAATCTCTGCCATGGCCAATAAATTAGATTACTCATTTCTAAACTACAGTTATCTAATGTTGCAGGAACTGACATTTACTTATAAAAGGAATACTTAGTAATGATGACAAAGTAATGATGCTCTCTGGACTAGATTAGTGTATGATTTTTATGCTTCCTGATAATAGATATATGATTGCTTTATCATTACTATGTATTTTTGGAGTTCTTTAGTACTTTCATTTAAAAAAAAACTTTCCAGTTCCAACAAAATAGCAAAAATAGGTCATGGCTTTCTCCGTGCTTTCTTCAGTTTCCAAGAGTGTATGTCTAACATGTGATTTGGTCTGACTGGCCTCCTGTGGACTATCTTTGACTGACTCATATGGCTTATTCCACTTCCCTTTCTTAAGGGTAAGGTTCATATCTTTAAGCAATTAGAAAAAAAAAGCCTACCCTGTTGAAAATAAAACTTACGTTTGAGGTAACACATTAAGACTAAACTGCAGTAGATTATAGCCACTTATTCAATCAAAAGCATATAGTATGGCTTTTAACTCCTACTCTGTTTTGAGGTGGGGAGGTGAAGCAACCAGGATTTTTATTAAATAACTATACCAGAGATAAGAAAATGCTGCAAAAATGAGAGAATAAGACAGAAGGCAAACTTTCTAAACTTCTCAGCTTCGCTGTGAATTGGCTTTGCTTGGATTGTAACTGGGAGGAAAACTGAAAAGGTTAATGGTAGTAGGTTTCTTCCTTGAAGCTGACAAGATTTACACTTTTTAAGAAAAGGATTTATACTTTTAAAGAAAAGCAAAATCTATAAAAAGGGGCCTCATTTCTCAGATGTGGTCTTTGAGATTATCCCTCTACACTTGGCCTGTCTCTATCTTTGTCTCCTAATTTTCTAAACGCAGAAGTCATCCCTATTAAGCCCTCACATGTCTGCTCAGCCCTGGCCTGCATGTCCTGTCTCAGGGTGACAGGTTACTAAGGGCTAGAGAAAATATTGGGAGTATATCCAGTAGTTCAGACACACAGCCTTACAAGCATTCTTTTTGTGGGTTCAGCCCTGGCCCTGTTGACCCTCAAGTGTCCAGCCCTGGATCCTGGTTTTGAGTCCCAGCTCTGTCACAGATTCTTAGCACTGTCCTGGCCCCACCACTTACACGGCTCTGCAGCAGTACCCTGAAAACTGCTGGCTTTTCTCTCTGACACTAGTGCCTTCTCATTTAGACTTGCTTTTATCTCATGTTCCAATCATGACTGGCTTGATAATATGAAACTTACAGATCCTCAGATCATCTCCTTATCCTGGCTCTGCTTTCTGGACACTTGGCTCCATGGTTCCCTCTACTTGGCTTCTCCTTTGTCCATCCATTTTTCAACTTCCACCAGCTTCAGGGGTCTGCCCAGATTCCCGACCTCTATCCCCATCCTGATATCTCCTGGCCAGGACATGTGGGACCACACTGCCATCACCTGGGACCTTTACACCTTGTTTTATCCAAGTAAAATAGAAGTAAATAGGTTTTTTGTTATTGTTGTTGTTGTTGATTATTAAAGTTTCATATTTTATTGACATACTAAGATTGGCTTTAAGTCATTAAATCATAAATCTTTAACAAAGATGATAGAAAATTCAAGTTATAATGATACAACGGGATCAAACGGAATTTGCCCCAAATGGTTCATACATGTTTAATACGTTTTTCACTTAGCTCTAAGCCATCAGTTTCAGTCATGTTTTCTGGTAGGAGAAAAGGAATCAGCTTTATTACATGACAGGCTCACAGAGTCATCAAATAAGTCATCTGATTGGCTCTTACTAGATATATACTTTAAGGCCTGATTAGGAGCACCCTGCCTGCCATCAAGTGGGTGGGGGAGAAGGAAACTGAGCTGACCACTGCATATGTCTCAATAATTTCTTGCTATTTAGCAAAACTCTGTGAGCTTCAGGGGGGTTATGAGGGGGCTGTTCTTAATAATTTCTAGAAGTTAATCCATGATACTAAAGGAATTTGTCAATTATTTTTTGTCAGAAAAAAATTATGGTCTCAAATGGCTCATATATCCCTCTAAAAAATCAGATTGTAGAATGTAGAACCATCTAAATATAAGCATATTAATTCACCCCAATGCTGAGGTGAGTAAAGCTGGAGATTTTCACATCTTCACAGCAAGAGAGCAATTAGTCAAAATTACAATGAATCAAAACTTGGAAAATTTTCCTATCAATTTCCTCATGAAATTGAATGTCTAATAAACCTTTTCTAAAAAACCAGGATAGCATATTTCTATGCTTTTTAAAAAATTGTTGAACATGAATATCAACAAATAGGTTCTAGTAAAATTACTTTAGTTATAAAACTACATTATATTGTGATTTCATTTTTATTCAGCTAAGTTAATACTGATCAATTCTCTAAACTGCATTTATTAACAAAGGCTAGAATACAAAATATTAAGTCAAAAATAACATTGATTTGTAGTCCAGCTGATTTGTGTCTGAAGAACACATTTCAAAGTTTGGTCATTTAAAAAGCAGTTCTCTTTAGTACTACTCCTTCATATTTAGGATACAAGAGAATATAGGAAATAATAGAATTGAATACTAAGAATTTTTATATCCAAATTTCTTATTTCTTTCTACAATAAATAAGTTTCACCAATCTTTTCCATCAGAAATATCTTAAACTTTTTTCTTTTGAGGGGAGATTTCTTAATGGGAAAATAAAATCTATTTTATTGAAGAGTTGGCTTTTAACAAACTGGTGAATCTGAAATTGGTACCAGGAAACCCTCACTGTGAAGGTAACCAATACTTACGAAGGACTACTGGATAAAATAATTTGGTGATTGGTACTCCTTATCTTCACCAGGAGAGAAAAAAAGGCAAATATAGGACAAGCAGGATATACTTTTGTCCTACAATGAGTCCATGTAGAATTTGAAATTAGATCTATCCTCCTAACTTTAAATCCCTTGCAAACTTAGTGAGTGTCACCGAGTTTGAAGTGTTTTAAAAAAACTTACTGTATATATTTAGGGTTTAATACATGATGTTTAGATATACATGCAGATAATGAAAAGGTTACCATAGTGAAGCAAATTGACATAGCTATCATCTCGCAGTTACCCTTTTTTGTTTTTGTGACATGATCACCTAAAATTTCCTTTTAGCAAAAATCCTGAGCACAGTACAGTATTTAAGTACAGTCCTCATGTTTTACATTAGGTCTCTAGATGTGTTCATCCTACCTATCTGGTACTTTATAACCTTTGACTTACATTTTCCCATTCTCCTCCTAATGCTACAACAAACATGAGTATACAATTTTTCCCTTGAGATCTTATTTTCAAGTCTTTTGGAAATATACACAAATGTGGGCTTGTAGGATCATATTGTAATTATATTTTTAATTTTAAAAGGAATTTCCATATTGCTTTTTATAGAGGCTATACTATTTTGTATTCCCACCAACAGTGTGGAGTCTTAGTTTCTCCATATCCTCACCAACACTTATTTCCTCTTTTGACTTAAAAATAAAAATAAAAAACGATGTGAGGTAATATCTCATTATGGTTTCAATTCTCATTTCTCTAATGATCATAAGGATGCTGAACATTTCTCATATGTTTCCTGGCCATTTGTATATCTTTGTAGAAATATCTAGTCCTGTGTCCATTTAAAAATTAGATTGTTTGTTTTTGTTGTTATTGAGTGGTAGGAGCTCTTGATATATTTTGGGTATTAACCCCATATCAGACACATGGCTCACAAATATTTTCTCATTACATATGCTGTCTTTTTACTGTTGATTGTTTCCTTTGCTGTGTACAATTTTGAAAGTTTAATGTAGTCTATTTTGCTTTTTTTTTGTCTGTGCTTTTGGTGTCATATTGAAGAAATCATTGCCAACACCAGTATTATGAAGCTTTCCCCCTATGTTTTCCTTTAGGAGTTTATGGTTTCAAGTCTAATTCATTTTGAGTTAATTTTTGTGTATTGTCTAAGGTAAGGTAATAACTTTATTATTTTGCAGGTGGATGTTCAGTTTTCCCAACATTATTTGTTGAAGAAACTACCTTTTCCCTATTGCGTAACCTTCACACCTTTGTGACCATATATGAGAGGGTTATCTCTGGGTTCTCTATTTTGCTCTATTGCTCTATATGTCTGTTTTTATGCCAATAACACTGTTTGGATTACCGTAGCTGAGTAATATGTTTTGAAATCAAGATGTGTGAAGTCTCCAGCTCTGCTTTTCTCTTTCAAGATAGTTTTGGCTACTCAGAGTCCCATGAGATTCCATACAAATTTTAGAATTAAAAAAAATTAATGCCATTGGAATTTTGATAGGGAATTCATTGAATCTGTAGATCACTTTGGGTAGTGTGGACGTTTTAATAAGATTAAGACTTTGAATCCATAAACGCAGGGTGTCTTTGCGTTTTTGTATGTCTTCTTTAATTTCTGTCAGCAATGTTTTGTAGTTTTCTGTATACAAGTCTTTTACCTCCTTGGCGAAGTTCCTTTTTTTTTTTTTTTTTGATGCTATTGATACTATTGTAAGTGGAATTGTTTTCTTTCACTTTTCATAATCTACTTTTCAGATTGTTCATTGTTAGTATATAGAAACACAACTGATTTTAGTGTGCTAATTTTGTATACTGTAACTTTGCTAAATCGTTTATTAGTTCTAGCAGTTTTTTGTGGAGCCTTTAGGGTTTTCTACATACAAGAGATTTTTTTGTAATTTTTTTTTTTTTTTTTTTTAGCTCATCAACTATTGATAGTGTATTTTATTTGTGGCCCGAGACAATTCTTCCAGTGTTTCCCAGGGAAGCCAAAGGACCTGTCAAAGAGACAGATGCGTAGTAAATATTCACAAAATTTTTGAATGCATGCTTGCATGCATGAACAAATGAGTGAATAATCTGATGATGTTTATAAGCATAAAAATTTACTCTTAATGTAAGTTTTAAGCACCTCTTTAGCTTGAGATTCTGGAGCTCTCTCCATTTTGCTTTATCACCTAGAAATAGGAAACTACTTTTATGTCCCTAAACATGGTATATTGTTTCATGCCTGTATGAGTGTGCTCCTACTGCTCCTTCTGCCTAGGATGGTTCTTCTCCACTTGGTACAAATGGCAAGGTTCTATGTATCCATTAATACACAGCTGGAAGGCCAACTTTCCTGTAAAGCCCTCACTGCAACTCCTCTTCACAGAGGAAAACATCCCCCACTGTGAGCTATATGCATGCTTTTGACCTTCCGTATGCTTCTGAGATTCACTGTACCACACACTCTTTTGCATATATCTTGATTATATTGTACAAATCTTTAGGGAAGGATCAAAGGCTTACTATTCTTTGTTTTACATAACTTACACTGTCGCTGGTATTCATCAGTATTTCAAGAAGAAAAAGTTGAATATTATAGAAGCTAATAGAGGTGAGGATTAAGAAGGAGGGGCTACTAGTTGGTACCATATGTAGGAAATGATTCAGAGATACGATAATTAATTTGGAGAGTAGTATTAATAGAAAAAATAATAATGCTAGCCTTAGACACAAGGGGATTTAGAGACAAGAGACTATATTATAAGCAAGAGGATGATATAGTCATTTTTGTTAAGCATATAAGATATGCCTATAATAATAATTGCTTTATTGATAATACATCTAATATTGAATATCTAATAACAAATATATGTGGAGGGCATTTTCCCTCCTTCCAGGTTCCCATCCATATATATGAAAACTCCCTTTAGCATTGTTTTAAAATTTGATATGCAACAATTGTGAACCACAGTTTTAATTGGCCCTGAATTGATCACCATGATATTTAATTTTTTTATCAAATATTGTAAATTTGATCCTATAGTGTGGCTTTTATGGAAGGCAGTCTTCACCACAGACCTTGATGAAAGACTATGCTTATCACATGAAAGATTGGCATTAGGCAAGCAGTTTGAAGTGTCAGGTATTTGTAATTCAAAAGATTAAGCACGAAGCTTTAGGAAAATACAAATGAAATTAAATGTGAACTGTTTAACCTCAAGTACCCTTTTCACACAACCAATTTACACATGTTTGGCAAGTATGTCCAGGCTCAAAACCTTGAAACCAAGCATGCTGCAAAACCATACGTATATGATTTATTAAAAAACAGTTACAGATGTATTGGACAAGTTCTAAAGTTGATTCTGTAAGCAGAACTAGTGGAAGAGCAACATGGTGTGTAGAGACATGGTTAAGATTATGAGTTCTGCAGTCAAACTCTTAGTTCAAAGCTCATTCCACCCCTTAATCCTATAAGATGAGCAAAATTACTTAATTTCAGTTTTATCATCTATAGACCTTGAGATCTCAATAACACCAAGCTCGGTGAGTAATTGTGAAGTTGAAATAAGATAACGTTTTGAATAGTGTCTAACACATTTTAAAGGCTCAATAAACATTTGCTGTTATTATTCTACACAAAGGAACATTAATGACAATATAACCAAATTAGAACAGAGAGCCATTTGTTAAGATTGTTAATAAAACCTATTGTATTTATTTCCTACTCCATGCCAGGTGCTGAGCAAGGTGCTCTAGGTAAATAATTTTGCTTACCTTCACATTATGTTATGAGTATTATTAACCCTATTTTATAAAAGAGGAGATTAACACTCGGAGATGTTACACAATTTGCTGAAGATCATGGAACTAGTCAGTGCAGATACAGGTTTTAAACCCAGGTATGTTAGACTCCTAATCCTGTACTCTTTGCATACTTTTTTAAATAATGGAGTTTAGAGTCTGACAAATGGAAGAGTTGAAGAAATGGTCCTTCATTGAGTACTTGTTAATTGTACTATTGTACGCTTTCACATCAGCCTATGCTACATCTCAAAGTTTAATCAAATCAATTTCCGAACCCAGGAAAAGATATATGAAAAAAAGAGTACACCAAATATGGTTTCTCTAAAATAGCCCTGGGTTCTCAAAAGGAATAACTGACCTTGATGCAAAAGTTGAAACAATGCCCCTAATTCTGTTAGGCCACTTTATGAAATCTGGGGATTAAGAGCTTTGTATAGCAAAATGCTATGGGGCCAGAAAGCTTCTCCCTCTATTCCATGGGGCAGTGAGGTGAATGGTGTACAATTAGGGAAGGAAAGGGAGGCACCTAAACTACAATCAAAAGAGACAAGGCAATGTCTGGAAGATAAAACGGTAAGATGAAAGAAATTTCTGGATGGCCAGGGGTCAAGGTAGAGCTATTAGAAGCTAATAAATTGATATTACCTTCAAGGAAACATGGAGCTAAACCCTCAAAAGAAGTTCTTCGAACATACTCTTTTCCTAAAAATAAATCAATATACCAAGGCCCACCAAAGTTCCTGTGCCCTTACTCCCCATCTGTCCCCAGTCAGTATCAGAACTTTCACAACTGTGGTTTCCATGGCCGCTCAACTTGAATTCAATGTCTCTGATTTTGGAAACCTAACATTTGACCCTCTGCTCCCACTTCTTACTAGCAAGACTCCTTTGTTCCCACTCAATTCCTCTTCTATTTACTGCCAATCAAAATTATTAGAATCAACAAGAAGAAAACCAAATAACCCTATTAAAAAGTGGGCAAAGGACATGAACAGACACTTCTCCAAAGAAGACATACAAGCAGCCAACAAACATTTTAAAAAATGCTCAACATCAGTAATGATCAGAGAAATGCAAATGAAAACCACAGTGAGACACTGTCTCACATTCATCAGAATGGCTATTATTAAAAAGCCAAAAAATAACAGATGTTGGGGGGGTTGCAGAGAAAAGGGAATACTCATAAATTGTTGGCAAGAATGTAAATAAGTTCAGTCCCTATGAAAGCAGTGTGGAGATTTCTCAAATACATCAAACTAGAACTACCATTCAATCCCATTAGTGGGTATATACTCAAAGGAAAATCAATTGTTCTACCAAAAATACACCTGTACTTGGTTTATCACAGCATTATTCACAATAGCAAAGACATGGAGTCTACTCAGCCCAATAGTGGATTGGATAAAGAAAATGTGGTACATATAATCACGGAACACTACACTGTTATAAAAAAATGAAATAATGTCCTTTGTAGCAACATGGATATAGCCGCAGGCTGTTATCCTAAGTGAATTAACACAGAAACAAAAAAAATCAAATACCACATGTTTTTTCTTACAAGTGAGAGGTAAATGGGGTACACATGCACATGAAGATGGGAACAATAGGCACTGGGAACTCCAAAAGAAGAGAGAGGGGAAGCAGATAAGGGTTGAAAAACTACCTATTGGGTACTATATTCACTATTTGAGTGATGGGTTCAATAGAAGCCCAAACTTCAGCATCCATGTAACAAACCTGCACATGTATCCCTTAAATCTAAAGTAAAAACAAAGTTGTCTTAGAGAAACTAAATTTCCAATGTTTCTCTGAGATGTACCCCCACTCTGTTTGTGTATCTGTTCACTTTTTTTTTTCTCCACAGGTTGCCACAACCCTAACTTTCCTGGCCAAATTCAAAATCTAAAATATTGCATACACACACAAAAAATAGGTTTCAGTCCTTGGAAAGAGATGGTGCTTGCTTCGTGGGTTAGGCTAGCAGGTGATAGACCAATCCGAAATAAGCAGGCGAATAATAAAATAAATTATAAGAACACTATTTAAGAGTTTATTAAAATAATATGGTGCAAAGCACATTATATTGGCTATCTCATTTAATTATTACATTCTTTGAAATTGGTATTCTTATTTTCCTGATTTTACATGTGAAGAACTGAGGCTTATGAAGGTCAAATACAGTGTCAAAAAATCTAAGGCATTTGACATTGGGATAATGTGGAGTCCTGACCCCCTCCCTGCCCAGGGTCGTTACTGGAGGTAGTGGCGCAAGGAGACCTGCTGGGTGGCTGACTATGTCCTCTTTCTTGATCTGGGTGCTGGTTACATAGACACCTATGTAACCCTGTAAAATTTCAAAAAGTTTTATATGTCTTATATGTATGTTATAATTCAATAAATCTTTAAATTTTTGAAACTCTAATAATGTTAAAAATACTTGTTCAAGGTCGCCGTGGAAGAGCTGAAATACAGTGGAGATCTGTCTGCCTGCAGAGCCCAAATATTTAAACTGAGCACACTGCCTTCTATTTTACAGCCTCACCAGATAATGTAAAGAGTGTGACACTGAATCTCCTTAAAATCTGGGGTTATTACTGTCTGAATAATCGCCTCAGGGAACCAGACTGGTTCCTTATATAGTGGAAAAACGGGCAAACAATCATTGCAGAAGAAACACTTATTATGGATTTGGGAAAAGAGGATGTTGAAACTGAGTCTCAGCAGCTGCTGCAGCAGGAACCAAGGCTTGGTTTCCAGGGGCCTCAAAGGCTGTCAAAGAGAAATTACTTGACACTCAACGTTGAGTTTAGGTTTTTCTTCCATCCTAAACCTGGGTCGAGCACAATAAATTGGACTAAAATTCCATGACCCTGGACTGGACAACAGAGTGGAAATGAGGTAACCTTCATTTAGACTCATTATTAGAACTTCGCTCAAAAAGAAAGGAAAAAGATCCCCCCAAAAGCATCTAAAACAAAAATTAAGCAGAAAAAGAAAAAGAGGAAAAGCTTCAAACCAAAAGGGCTAGTCAGAGAGGTGAAAACCTATAGGGCACAGTAGACCTGAAACCACAGGAAGCTAAACAGAATGAGAAGGCTCTGGTTTTTTATTGGGGGCAAGATTTGGAAAGATTCCTGAAGTGCTATGATTTTATCCCCAGGTAGGAGCAAACTATGTAGGGCATCAGCTGGTTTGGGCCCCTCTACGGTGGCATCCCAAATGGAGCTCCTTTTCTCTAAGCATTTAGTGACTACATGCTGCTTGTCCCACAATATGATGAATGATTATGATAAAATGGCGATAAGGACCTTTCCCTTAAAGGGTTGTCATAAGATGAGAAAGATTGTATATAAAGCTCCCAGTGAGTGTTAATATGTGCTAGACAAGGTTCTAAACATTTTACTTGTATTATTTACTTGTATTATCTTTTATTCCTCACATCTACCTAGGAGGTAGGTTCTCAACTGCATTTTACAGGTGTAGAAATCCAGGTACAGAGAAGTTTATATTTCTTGACTCATAAGTCAGGATTGGCACCAAGATATTCTAGCTCCAGAGACCACAGAATTAACCACTGCTTTTCAGAAATGGCCTCAGTATAGAGAGGAGTTCTGAGCAAGATCTTGACTGATGGAGTTTGACCAGGTAGGGGCAGCAGGAGATGTTCCCTGCTTCAGCCAGAGGGATCTATCTATCTATCTATCTGTCTATCTATCTATCTATCCATCTATCCATCCATCCATCCATCTATCTATCCAACCATATTTTCTTTCTTTCTTTCTTTCTTTCTTTCTTTCTTTCTTTCTTTCTTTCTTTCTTTCTTTCTTTCTTTCTGCCTTTCTTTTTCTTTATTTCTTTTTAACCTTTAAATTCAGAGGTACATGTGCAGGTTTGTTACTTATGCAAACTTGTGTCATGGAGGTTTGTGGTACAGATTATTTCATCACCCAGGTATTAAGCCTAGTACCCAGTAGTTAGTTTTTCTTGATCCTCTCCCTCCTCCTACCTTCCACTCTCTGAAATGCTCCAGTGTGTGTTCTTCCCCTCTATGTGTCCATGTGTTCTCATCATTTAGCTCTCACTTATAAGTGAGAACATGTGGTATTTGGTTTTATGTTCCTGTGTTAGTTTACTGAGGAAAATGGCCTCCAGCTCCATCCATGTCCCTGCAAAGGACATGATCTCGCTGAAAGCATTCCCCTTGAAAACTGGCACAAGACGAGGATGCCCTCTCTCACCACTCCTATTCAACATAAGTTCTGGGCAGGGCAATCAGGCAAGAGAAAGAAACAAAGGGCACCAAATAGGAAGAGAGGAAGTCAAACTGTCCATGCTTGAAGATGACTTGATTCTATACCTAGAAAATCCCATAGGCTCGGCCCAAAAGCTTCTTCAGCTGATAAACAACTTCAGCAAAGTCTCAGGATATGAAATCAATGTGCAAAAATCACCAGCATTCCTATACATCAACAGCAGTCAACCCAAGAACCAAATCAGGAACGAACTCTCATTCACAATTGTTGCAAAAAGAGGGATTTTTGTAACTGGTATCCTTCTAACACAACTTATTTTATGTTCCTGCTTAAAATCCATTAAGGGTCAAGTGCAAACTCTGCCTGTCTCTCTAACTCATACTGGGTTTTTGGTTGTTTTCTTGCTGTTTTATTTTTTGTTTCCTTAATGCATTATATTTGATTTTGCCATACTCTATTGGAGTTGCTTGAATATGTCTGTCTGTGAAAGACTAGAAGCTTGTGCAGGAATGGTCCATGTTCGTTGTCTCTCTGTTCTACTCCCAGCAGTAGGTAGTAATATTTAAAATATTAAATTAATAGTAAGGCATAGACACCAATCAATCAGAATAGACATTGAAGTAAACAGCCAGTGGGATTCTGTCACTGTATAGCCATCGAACTGGGTGCCAGACCAATAGTGGGTACTTATTATTTATGAGTGAATGAATGAATGAATAGATTTAAGAATCATAGCACTTGACATTTTTTGCCTTCTGTTTTTCTCACCCTTGGCTCCAGTTATATCCTTTTTCTTCTAAATCACATATTTAAATTATGTTTTGTGAATCTTTAAAAGTGAACTTAAATCCCTTCCATAAGGACGGAAATAAATAAGTACATAAAACTGTTGGTGAACACTAAATATTATTTATAATGATCATCTAAGGATTGCCAAAGTCTAAGCTGGAATGAAGACTAGGCTGTGAGTTATAATTCCTCCTTCTTCCAACTATCCAGCCTTCCACCTGTTGTAAAATTAGGTTCATTCTGGTACCTAAAATTCTATCTAAGAGCTTTATTTCTTGGAATTAAAAGTTTTACCTTTCATAGATTAACTGCTAAATTGAAAATTATCCTAGAATGGGTAAATATTAAAGAATGTAATTACTATTAGAATCCTAGCCTTCATTAGTTTTATTGAATTTCTCTCCAACTGATACCTTGAGAATAAAAAATAAAATTAATTAAAAAGGCACACATTAAATAATGCTGCATATTCTGTATATTCATTGGAGTAAAGAGGGCGAGATTAATCTAAAGCCGTTCTCTAAATGCTAAATACAATACCTGACTACATTACAAGGAATGGGCCATGTATTTTACACATGAATTCTGATGCCCAGATATTTAGGTTTTAAAAAGCTTCTACTTGATTTAAATGCATAGCAGCTAAATTTGGGAAGCACTGGGAGTATGGGTTCCTGTGGCAAAGTTACCTCTAGATAGGGAATCCCACAGCCTTATCTGTGCATTGAGTTCCCGAGATGAGAAGGCAGACACAAGATAAGGAAAAGTACTAAAAGGGCATGGCAGCACACAATATAGTTTCTAGCTTCAGACATAAGAAAATGATTTGTTTGAATACAACATATACTTTTGAAGGCCAGAAAGTGCCCTGGCCTCTGGAAGAAAATCTTTTCAGCATGAAGGATTGAAGCAAAAGGTATTTTTGGTAAAATACTTAGTCAACCAGAACATTTAATTAACCAAAGCACTCTAATGTCACAGCATTCCAACTGAGATTTTGAAGCACAAATAAATAAGACATTGAAGCCTGAATAGTCCCTGTTCTTTATTCTCTCCCTTTCAAGGTACTATAATGACTTTTATGTTTTTAATTAGTGCCTAAGTAATACTTATTTCTACATTAAAAATTTCCCCTATACCAAGTCAGTGCTAACTCATGACAAGGCCTTAGCAAGTTATTTAGCTTTCTTGGCCTTCGTTTTATTTATCTGTTGGGGGTGGGGAAGAGATGTTTTTGAAGTTCTTTTTTTGTCCTAATAGTCGAAGATTCTTTGATAAATCAGCTATAGGCACAAAGTCTAGGAAAGCTGAATTTGTGGTTATGGGCCAGTGGAAGATAATTCTCTTCAGAGTTATAGACAAACATTTGTGACCTTAAAGACACTTATACCAGGTTGGTGAATTCCATCATAACTCCCCTCCACGACTCATAGCTAGTCGTGTCAATGTTGATTTGTAGCTATAAGGTTGGCATTTGTACAACTATTTTTCCAAACAAGTTTTCCAATTATGTAACGTATGGTTTAGTTGATATTAATCAAGGATGACTGAAGAAGCAGTTCTTCCATTTTTATAGTGCGTATGTGAGTATTTGTGGGTGTGGACAAGGAGAAGGCATAACTTCCTGTATGAACGTACCCTTAGAATTCCAGTTTCATTCTGAATGCTTTTATGATAGGTTTTCTACCATGTAGGTGGGAAATTTTCAAAGTGTGCTCTCCTAAGATAATGAGAGTGGCCGTAGGGGAAAAAAGAACCATAGAGTTTATACCTTCTGCCACATTAATTTATTTAGTCTTCTAAACTGCCAGGGAGTTCTGTCTTCTTGCTTCAAATTCCCATGTGCTCATTTAAGTATTCACCAGCCCTTTATGATGGTGTGTTAACAGATTCTAACTGTTCAGCAGTCATGTAACGGTGAGTTGCTTCCTTGACATAATAGTTAATTCAGGCTTTTATCCTTTCGTCTATTTTTTAGTTTACCACTGAGAAGCATTATCCATAGTTGAACTTTCTTAAATGGACTGGTCATTTTAATAACTGAATTTTTGGGGTACATAATGGTTAATTCCAGAATATTTTATTTTGAGCCTTATCTTTGAAAGTCATTTTAAAACTAGTCTTTGTCCACTTTTCTAGGTTAGCAAGTACTATATGGGTACTCAGCCTCTGATGCGTTAATGTTTGTTAAGAGAATGTTATTCAATCTTTCTTCAATTCCTGAGAATTTTCTCTAGGTTTAGGGTATCATTGTAAATATCGTTCCTAATTTTTCATGGCTATAGATATAAAAGGTAGAAGACATTGGAAGGAGTCTCCAATCACTGTGAAGAACTTCTTCATTTCTGATCCTTGCAATATGGGCTACCAACCACAGCAGGCCATTGGAGTATTCTAGAACCTGGGGGTCCCGCTTCACTACTGATGTCATCTCACCCCTAAAATCATATCATGAGGCACTTGGAACAAGATGTCTCCTAGAGTCTGTCTTCTCGGATGCTCGGCATATTGTTTTGTACTCCCTCCCCTGGGATTACCTTCTCATTGCCAACATCCCTCCCTTCCATGATGTTTTAAGCCTTTTTTGCATTGGAAATAGACCTCTATATGCCATCTACCTCTTAGAAGATTGCTCTGTCCTGCTAATTGCCTTCTCTGAAGTGTGATTCTTTCCAGAAGCAGTACATAACCATTCCCTTTTTTCCATAACCTCGTTAGCATCTGATATTCTTTTGCTTTTTAGTAATAGTCATTCTGACTGTTGTGAGATGGTATCTCACTGTGGTTTTGATTTGCATTGCTCTAATGATTAGTTATGATAAGCATTTTTTCATATATTTGTTGGCCAGGTATATGTCTTCTTTTGAAAAGTGTCTATTCATGTCCTTTGTCCATTTTTAATGGGGTTGTTTGTTTTTTGCTTGCTGATTTAAGTTCCTTGTAGATTCTGGATATTAGACCTTTGTCAGATGCACAGTTTGCAAATATTTCATCCTATTCTGTAGGTTGTCTAGTCTGTTGATAGTTTCTTTTGCTGTGCAGAAGCTCTTTAATTAGGTCCCAGTTGTCAAGTTTTGGTTTTTTGTAATTGCTTTTGGGGACAGTCATTAATTATTTGCCAAGGCTGATGTCTAGAATAGTATTCCCTAGGTTTTCTTGTAAGGCTTTTATTGTGTTAGGTCTTAGAATTAAGTCTTTAATCCATTTTGAGTTAATTTTTATATATCGTAAGAGGAAGGTGTCCAACTTTAATCTTCTACATATGGCTAGCCAGTTATCCCAGCACCATTTATTAAACAGGGAGTCCTTTCCTCATTGTTTGCTATTGTCGACTTTCGTGAACATCAGGTGGTTTAGATGTGTGTCTTTATTTCTGGGCTCTCTATCCTGTTCCATTGGTTGATGTGCCTTTGTACCAATATCATGCTGTTTTGGTTACTGTGGCCTTTTAGTATAGTTTGAAGTCAGGTAATGTAATGTCTCGAGCTCTGTTCTTTTTCCTTAGGATTGCTTTGGCAATTTCGGATCTTATTTGGTTCCATATACATTTTGGAATTTTTTTTCTAATTCTGTGATAAATGACATTGGTAGTTTGATAGGAATAGTAATTGCTTTGGGCAGTATAGTCATTTTAACAATATTGATTCTTCCTATCCATGAGCTTGGAATGTTTTTCTATTTGTTTGTGTTGTCTCTGATTTCTTTCAGCAGTGTTTTGTAATTCTCCTTGTAGAGATCTTCCTTGGTAAGCTACATTCCTAGATATCATTCCTTTTTTTTGGCTATTGTAAATGGGATTGTGTTCTTAATTTGGCTTTAGTTTGGACATTATTGGTGGATGCAAGTGCTACTGATGTTTATACATTGATTTGCATCCTGAAACTTTATTGAAGTTATTTATTGATTCTATCATCTGTTAAGAGACATTAGGTTGCTTCTGTATCTTAACTATTGTGAATTGTGCTACAGGGAACGTGGGAGTGCAGATATCTATTAGACATACTGATTTCAATTCCTTTGGCTTTCAATTCCTTTAGATCCAGAAGTGTGATTGCAAGATCATATGGTAATGTTTAAGGAACCTACATACTGGTTCCATAATGGGAGTGCTAATTTACATTCCTATCAACAGCGTACCTGTATCAGGGTTCCCCTTTCTTCATACCCTTGCTGTCACTTATCTTTCATCTTTTTGATAACAGCCATTCTAACAGCTATGAAGTAATATCACATTATTGTTTAAATTTGTGATAAGTTGTCCTTGATGATTAGAGATGTTGAGCTTTTTTTTTTCATATATCTGTTGGCCATTTGTATGTTTTCCTTTGAGAAGTGTCTGTTCAGGTCCTTTGCCTGTTTTTTAATCAAGTTTTTTGTTTTCTTGCTATTGAGTTGAATTCCTTATATATTTTGGATAATTAGTCCTTTATTAGATGTGTGTTCTGCAAATATTTTCTTCCGTTCTGTGGATTATCTGTTTACTCTGTTAATTGTTTCCTTTGCTGTGCAGAAGCTTTTTTGTTTGATGCAATCCCATTTTTCTATTTTTGTTTTGTTGCCTATTCTTTGGGGATCATATCGAACAAATAATTGCCCAGACCAATGTCATGGAGAGTTTCCCCTATGTTTTCTTCTGATAGTTTTACAGGGTCTTATGTTTAAGTCTTTTATACATTTTGAGTTAATTTTGTTGATGGTGTGAGATAAGAGTCCAATTTTATTCTTCTGCCTGGGGGGATGAACAACTGGAGTCATAAATTCATGGTTTTATTCAGCAAATATGTGTTTGCTTGTTGGGCTTGTTGAATGTTCCAGGTATTGTGCTACGTGCTAGGGTAGCATAGTTAAGCTAATAATGAGCAAGACATAGTTAAGAAACGTTCCGTTTCTTCACTCTAGAAATCTACACAGATAAGAAAATGAACAATTATAGAGAAAGCAATAAGCAAAGGTAATAAGGGAGCAGAGATAAGGGATCAGCTAACTCAGAGACACACATCAGAGGAGGTAATGTCTGACCCAAGCCTTGAGTGTTCTGACGCATGAAGGGAAGACAAAGGGTGATAAGATGATAGTAGGAGATGAGGACATTCCAGTTCTCAGCATGACATTGGGAGGGCCTTTGGTGTGCTGAGAAAACTAAACATTACGTTGAGAGCAACGACTTCTTCTGGCTATTTGAGGTGATATAAGGGTTACTAGATTCCTTACCAAGAAATTCAAAAGCAAAGGGGAGTTATGAAAGAGACATGTTGGCCGGGCACAGTAGGTCACACCTGTAATCCCAGCACTTTGGGAGGCAGAGGTGGGTGGATCATGAGGTCAGGAGTTTGAGACCAGCCTGACCAACATGGTGAAACTCCATCTCTACTAAAAATATAAAAATTAGCCAGGTGTGGTGGTGTGCACCTGTAATCCCAGCTACTCGAGAGGTTGAGGCAGGAGAATCGCTTGAACCCAGGAGGCGGAGGTTGCAGTAAGCTGAGATTGCACCACTGCACTCCAGCCTAGGTGACAGAGTAAGACTCCATCTCAAAAAAAAAAAAAAAAAAAAAAGAAACATGTTAAGACTTATACTTCCAAGTTCACCAAGGTATACCATGTTCATGCTGGTAAAGATGTGGAGAATGTACTAGAGAGTGAAGACTGGAGGCTGGGAAAGAGTTGGGAAGATGCCTTGAATAGTTCAGGGAAGAAATTTTAAGGCTTAGAAACAGGGAATTTTTGTCCCGGGATGAAGTTGAACAGGCCGATAGAGAACCCAGTGATTGATACGTAGCAGGTAAGGTGAAGGGGAGGTTTCTAGCTTGGATGAATAGGCAAAGAGTGTGCTCCTAAACTGACCAGGTTAATTGGGATTAAAAGGACATATATCACCCTGAAACCAAGGATGGCAGACAAGGAGGAGCCATGGATAAAACTTAACAGAATTAAGTTTCAGAAAAGATGATCGGGTTGGTCTGGCCAAGCTGTGTTGCCACCACGTCAGAGGGTGCAGCTGCCTATGGGGACTCCCATCTGGCAACTTTGAATTATACCCATTCTTCTTTTAAACTTCCCTGGCTCTTGGGAAATCAGTATGCATCACAGTTCCTGACAAATTAAGAGTCCAGAGAATACAGCAATTATATGATCTAATCATACTAATGTTTCAAGTTGTCATAAAGTTACTAAATTTGTATCTAATATCATTTAAGTAGTAACTAATATAAAAGTATTTCAGCATCAGAATTTAAAATGTGAATCTGTCATTATGCATAGAGTTTTCTATTCACAGCAGTTCTACTTATATCCATATACACGATGGGCTTTGCCACTTACACATATTGAAGCTAGGATGTCAATTGGATAGGGCTCACAATCTCAAACTCATGGAAAATTTGGTAAATTTATCTCTAATGCCTATTCTTGTAAATGACAGATTTTTCACTGAAAACAGGGAATCGAGACAAACATCCTATATAGACTTCTTAAAGATCATGAAATGATTCTAAGTTTGTGCAAAAAAAAGTCTCAAGATGCCTGTCATGAATCTCTGCAGAACTCTGTCTGAATTCCATGTTACAAATGCTTCCCAATTATGGTAGTAAGATATGGAAGAAAATATGAAGAAGTAACAACTTTTTATAGCACACTAGTATATCATAAACACATATAGTATTCATTTTATTACTGTATTGTTCTTCCTTTAATACACATAATACTTAAAAAATTTTTTAGCTTAGAAAGATTATAATTTTTTAAAAACTCAGTCAGTTCCATAAGCCTTTATTAATATTTTCTATGGAGATATGAGATTCAACTGACGTCATTTTTTCTTTTTCTTACTGCAGAGTGCCTTTTCAGGAATTAATTGTGCTGTTTGAGAAGTACCTATGTCTTCAGAGAATGTAAAGGTATGGAATATCTTCACTCTGCTTAAATCTTCCTTGGGAACTCATATTGTTTTTCTCTAGCAATGGTTGGAGCATGTGTTTTGGAGCACCCCTGGGAATAAAAAGAAACAAAACCTATTCTGCCATTGGCATTTGGCTTCCCCAATGTTTTCACTTGGTAGGTAGCTAGTAGAATGAGAAGCTGGGAAATTATAGCTACAGTCAGTCATTCCTTGGTATATGTGGGGGATTGGTTCTAGGGCACCTGGAATATACCCAAATCTGTGTACACTCAAGCCCTGCAGCTGGCCCTTTGGAACCCACATATAAGAAAAGGCAGCCCTTGATATATGCAAGTTTTGCATCCCAAGAATACCAAATTTTTGATCCCCATTTAGTTGAAAATATGTGCGTATAAGTAGACCCTCGCAGTTCAAACCCATATTTTTCAAGGGTCAACTGTACTTTAATCTCCATGTTCATCAGCCAAATATACCATGCAATTGCAAAATTCCAAAATCAGTATTTCCTCCTGGGGAATTTCCTTAACATTTACTCTCATTCTTGTTGCCTAGATAAAACAAAACTGTGAAGAATCTTAGAGAATCCTGTCTGGATAAAACACAATTAGATAATTTCAGATTGCATTTGAATAATGATTAGACATTCTTTTCATTGCATAGTATTTTAATGTCTTTTATTGCTTCCACGGAAAATGTTATTTATATATGATTTTCCATATAGGCATATTCAGTGCTTTCTTAAATCAGCCATAAAAGTGAAACAGCCAGATAATTAAACACAAAGAAAGATAGATGTTTGGACGGTTCTTAAATATCATATTTTAAATTTCATACATTTGTGATCAGTGTGATGATACTTTAAGGTCAATAAGAAACCATTTTCTGCTGGGTTTGGTGGTGCGTGCCTATAGTCTCAACCACTCAGTAGGCTGAAGTGGGAGGATTGCTCGAGACTATTTCTGGGCTGTAGTGATCTATGCCAATTGGGTGTCCGCATTAAGTTTTGCCTCTATATGATGACCTTCTCGGAGCTGGGTACTGGCCCAGTTTGGAGACGGAACTGGTCTAAACTCCTGTGCTGATTCATTGGTGCCATAGTGGCTGTGAATACTGAATTGCCACTGCCCCCCAGCCTGGGTAACACAGCAAGATGCCATCTCTGAAAATTATTTTTTTCTCAGAAAGAGAATACATTTCCCAGACTTATCTGCTGCCTACCTTGTGCTGATCAGTAGTGCCATGGTCGCTGTGAAGAGTGAATTGCCACTGCTCTGCAGACTGGGTAACATAGAAAGATGCCATCTCTGAAAATTATTTTTTTCTCAGAAAGAGAATATATTTCCCAGCCTTATCTGCTGTCTACTTCCTCAATTCTTCCCCCTCTCATGACAGCTGACAGCAAAGGCCCATGATTTAGGATCCTCTAAAATCCCACCTGGGAAATGACTTCTTGCTGACAGGAAATTTTCAAAGTTAAAATCATGTACAAAAAGCAATGGTTACTTTTTAGAATAATAGCTAAAATATAAAATACAGTAGAATCACTTTCATTGATTAATTTTTTGTTTGTTAGTTTTATTCACTCAACCTACAGCAATGACATAGCCAGAAACTCCCTGTTCTTAATGACGTAGTGGGTTCTCTGCCTGATAAAGGGCACCACTGTGCTTCAGGGCGCGGCTGCTGAATTCATCTGGCCTTGGGTTCAAATTTCTGCTCTATTATTTACTAGGTACATAACCTTGGGCAATTCACTTCACTTTTCTCAGTCTCCATTTTCTCTTTTGTAAATAGTGAATAATTCAGTAACTACTCAGGTTGCTGAAGCATTGAATGATATAGGCACATCAAGTGTTAGCATGGTGCCTCATATATGGTGGTTAATTATTACAAGTAAGATAATAACACTTGGTTACTGTAATTACTACTGCTCCTCTTTGACCACCTTGGGGGGAAAGAAAACCACTAAGATAATCCCCCTTATCATGATCACTTCCTCTGTTGAAAAACTCAGTAGAATTCATCACAAAGAGGCCAGGATCAGATAAGAGGCCAGTCATAGTCTAGTCTTTGGCCACCTCTGAACTCCTCTGAACTCCCTTGAGCATGATATTTGCTGCACAGCCCTACACAGCAACCCTGGTAAACTGCAAATTTGTGGCAAAAAAAAAAAAAAAAACATAGCATAACATTGTTGGCACAAACGTTTACATGTTGCCTTATCAAAATGTTGCCACCTGTAGGTCTTTAACGTTATTTTGAAAAATAACACTTTTAAATTTTTAGAGAAAATATCTGAAATGGCGGATTCAGCATCATTCATGATCAATTTTAGTTTTAGTGCATAGGGGAGCCCTGAGACTATTTTCCTCAATAGTTGAGTTGCCTCCATCATAGGTATGACTAAGGGAATAGAAAGATGAGAATTACTAGAAATTTAAAGGAGCGTTGTCAGTGAAAGTTATATAAATTGAATAAAAAATAGTGATATTAATGATTTACCATTTAGATGGACTTTTTCTGCCAATTTAGGTCTTCCTTGCTATCCTGCCTCCACATTACCCAATCCTAATACATGTTTGCTCATGCCTTTTGTGCTGTTGCCATAATAAGCAGCCCAACCCCAGCCCTTATCTGCAGGAAGGAAACTGGGGGTAGCAATAGATGAACAAGAACCAAGTTGAACACAGCTATGAGCAACACAGATAAGCACAGGGACATGTCACATATGCGGGATGGACTACATAATATGTGGGGCCCAGTGTAACATAAAAATGTGAGGCCCCTTATTAAAATATGTTTTAGAACTTCGAGATGGTGACAGCCAATCATTAAATCAAGGATCAGGCTCTTTTAAGTATGGAACCCTGTGAAGATGCACAGGTTGGATGCCCATGCAGCTGGTCCTACACATTTTTCCTTCCCTGTTACTGCTAGTCATATCTGTACAGGAATGGCCTCTGGGGGTCCAGCCTTTTTCCATGTCCATGGAAGTTTACCTTATTCCAAAACCAAGTAAGTATTCAGGTTTTAATGCCAGATACATGATCTAGCTAATGGTTTACGATTAAATAATTCTTCTTTTCTAAAGCCTCAGAGACACACCTTTTAATCAACTGTCACCCCCGCATTGTCTGAAAACTAGACGTAGTGTGTAACATATGAATATATACAAAAGAAGAACCCTCAGGAGTTAATTCTCAGCATGCAATGGAAAATATAAATGGAAATACCATTGTAAGGCAAAAAAATTCAACAAGGGAACCATGAACTTCAGGTATATTATTTTAATTTGAATCAGTTATCTTAAAGACTCTATGAATATTTAAGCATTGTTTTTTTAAAGGCTACCGTGCAGTGAGTTATACAAGTAAAACTGGAAAACTCTTGACATTCTTAATATTTGTGAGTTGCATGCCCCTCTGACAACCTGATGAAAGTCATAAAACTCATCCAGGTAAATATATATTCCCATAAACACACACACACACACACACACACACACACACACACACACACACACACACACACGTGCTTCCCAAGCACCTTGAGATCTGTTCAGGAACTTGAGGCTAAACAAATCCTTGCTCTGAAACAAAACTTCTGTTGCTGATCCTGAAGGACTCAAAGGGAGCTATTTTAAAACAGAAATAAAGATATAGGTTTTATCTTATGGCTAAATGAAGTTAAAGAAATAAGTTGGGGTCAGGTCATAAAGGATCATGCTAATGCTTTCTTTTCTTTTCTAGACGGAGTCTCACTCTGTCGCCCAGGCTGGAGTGCAGTGGCGCCATCTCGGCTCACTGCAAGCTCCGCCTCCTGGGTTCACGCCATTCTCCTGACTCAGCCTCCCGAGTAGCTGGGACTACAGGCGCCCGCCACCACGCCCGGCTAATTTATTTATTTATTTATTTTTTGTATTTTTAGTAGAGACGGGGTTTCACCGTGTTAGCCAGGATGGTCTCGATCTCCTGACCTCGTGATCTGCCCGTCTCGGCCTCCCAAAGTGCTGGGATTACAGGCGTGAGCCACCGCGACTGGCCAATGCTTTCTTAAAACATGTTTTGTGCAGAAGAATTTTAAATACAGACATCTCATTACACACCTAACTACGTCAGTATTCAGCTCTTAAAAATAAATGTATTTTCCTGCATAGCCAAAAGAATGATTTTTAATATCTAGCAAAATAAATAATTTCTTAATTTCATTTCAGACCCAGCCAAAATAAAATTTCTCCATTTTTTTCCTGTTTTGTCCAAAATCAAGATGCAATCTAGGATCATGCATTGCATCTAGCTATTATACCCCTTAAGCTGCATTTAGTCTAGAACAATCGAGATTGGTTTCACATAATTTATTGGAGACAGCAGATCTCTGAATTTATCTGATGGCTTCTAAGTGTGTTTTAAATCTAACTCTCTCTCTCTTTTTTTTTAATTAATTGGAAGTTCAATCTAACAGCTTGAACAAATTAGCTATTTGTCTAAGTATACTCATAGCTATTTGGGGCTAGAATGCATCACACCTGATGCTGTGGTTAACTGCACTACAATAAGGACAGAGTCTGTCCCCTGTCCCACCACTACAACTGCTGACACTGGACACCGAAACTACAGAGCCACAGTCTGAGCCCTCCACTATGCTGTTCTATTTTTCCCTTATGATCAAAAAGTAAACTGTGTAGTACAACTATAGCATTGTATAGAGCTTCAATTCTCCTTCAAGCATTTACCATGTCGTTTTAATTCTAAATGAGAATCTATGAATGAATCAATTACTGCAAAAGTGCGATTTTTTTCTAATTCTACATTCCTTCTATGTTAACTAGATGTTATCTCATTACTTGGGGATACTGGGATAATCAATTTCCTATTGAAAAAAACAGGATAGTTTTTAAATCATTGATTTTATAAGAAAAGATTTGGTTTAATACCTAACCCAAATGATAATATATACACTTTTGGCCTTATAAAAAAAGTTTAATTGTGCACTGAGGGATTTTTATAAAATCACTTTTAAACCAACTACAAAAAATTATTCTTTTTGATGTTCAATATATCAAAACACTGGCTTGTGGGAGCCCTTTCAAGCTGTGTCTACGTTTAAGATAACAGCATTCAATTTTGAAAATTATCTTGAGCTCAAATTATACAAAGATTGGTCTGTACCTTTTGTGTCTCCAGTCAATAATCAACCATTTCTTCAAGAAACTGATGCCTTTACTGGGGAATGATATCAGAGACCAAAATGTCAGTCTAAGTATACTCATTGATATTGGGGGTAAAATTACATCTAAGCCATATCAATGGACGTAGCAAGAAAATATATTTTTAAATCATAAATTCGTTTGTAGATTTTGAATTCAATACTAACAATAAAATACTTTTATATAACTTCTTTGGTTTTGTAATTGTACCTCTTTTCTCTTGAACATTGAAAATCTTGTTATCTAATAGTTAATAACATTTGTTGGCTTCTGTGCTTGTCCTGAGCCTGTTTTCCCTCACATCAAATAGGGGAAGATACCCTTCCTTTAGTGTATCACCTCTGCAGGCTCCCATGTCAGCCAATAGCAGTCACTGGTGGGATTGGAAAGTAGGACAAAGGAAGAAGCCAGAGTATTTCTACCTTTTCTGTCTGTCATGGAAGATGCTTCTGGATATGACTGCTTCTCATCTGGGGTTTCAGTGCTCCAGGATAGGCTGACCTGAGCTCCAGCTGCAAACAGGTGATCTGGTCCTCTGGGCTCTGAAACCCATCTTTACGTTTCTTGCTCCTCTAACCTAAGATTGGAGAGGCTTCCTGTGTCTCTAAGATCTGGGTGGCCTCGTTATCTCCTCTTGGCTTCTTAGTTATTCCATTACCTATGTAGCTTATTCTCTAAATTACATTCCCTTTTGAAAAAGGAGAGTTTTATTGTCCTGGTTGGACCTTGATGACAGAGCTTTATAATATTCTTCAAATAAAATAGTTATTAAATAAACACTCCTAACAGTAAAACTACTAAAGAAAGTTGAAAATGCCTTTTTCATTTTTTCCCTATAGAATGCATCCCTAAAGATGTAGTCAAAGATCTATGCTCCAAAGTTACTTTAAATATTCTTTCTCTTTGTGATTACGTTAACAATTTATATACAGTAATGTACATTTGCTTTAGTGTGTTTCTAATTTGTAGGGATTCCTTTTTCTTTGTTATCTTTTTTAAAAAAATTAGAGCCATGCATTTACATGGTATGAAAGTCAAAACTAAAATGTACACATTGGTGCCTCTCCTGATTTTTAAATGTATACATAGATGCCTCTCCTGATCTTTCTCACTTAATTTCCCCTCCCTGCTCTTCATAATTAACCATTTTTATTAGCTTTTTGTTCATCCTTCTAATACTGTTCTTTTTGAAATATATACATTTCCTTTATTTCTTGTATAAAAGATAGTATGACAAATACACTATTTTGTAAATACTATTTCATGAAATAATATTATCCCAAAAAATCTCCCCAGAGCAGTACATAGAGATGGTCCTCATTCTTTTATGCTGCTGCGTATTACTCTGTTATATGAATGTGGCATAATTAATTCAGGCTATTCTATATTGTTAAATTCTTGTGTTATTTCCCATTTTTGCTACAAAATAATAGCAAAATGAACAGCTTTGTTCATATGCCATTTTAGATTTCTATGAGTGTATTTATAAGATAGATTCCTAGAAGCAGGATTGCTGGTTCAAAGTGTAAGTGCATGTGGACTCTGGTTAGATTTGGCAAATTCTCCTCCACAGGGCTTGTACCTTACTGGAATCCTACCAACAATGCATGCAAGTGGCTATTTTTCTAGTCTCACCAACAAGGCCTACTGCTGTTTTGTTTGTTTGTTTGTTTGTTTGTTTGTTTGCCAGTCTGCTGGGTGATAAATGATACCTCAGCGTATTTCTTTTGTTATGTTTGAAGTTGAACGTATTATCACATGTATAAAGGCCATCTGTTATTTTTCTATAACTTATCTGTTCATATGCTTTAACATTCTTGAAAAAAAATAATGGGAAAAAACACTGGCCTAGAAGTTAGAAGATCAGGCTCTATCATAATTTTTCAATTTGCAATATATATTCACTTCTTCTTTATCACTCAAAAATTTATATTTCACATTTGATTCAATATTTTTTCCTCTCCTCTCTCTTAACCTTTGGAGTCTATGTCCTGTAGCTTATAATCATCATAACATTTGGAGAGAAAGCTTTCATGATTTTCAGATGTCCCACTTCTACTGATGATAGTGAGGTAGAAAGGGTGTCTCCTACATAAAAATTCAACAACCAGAAATTCATTTTAATTTCTACTATTATGCTTTTTTATTTATTTGGAATAAAACAGAGAGATTTCACAGACTGGAACATATTTACTATGCTAAAACCTGAAGACTGGTGCAAAAATGCCAGAGGAAGATGATAAATAAGAATCCTAATCTTGATTAGACAAATACCAGAAGCACTAAACTGCCTCTTCCTGAAGTTTCCATGGGTCTGGGCAGTGGCTAGAGTGCTTTGCCATTGCTGGATGTGTCCTCAGTCAGAGTCCAAAGTTCCTTTTGATTGTTGTTTCAGAAATCTTCCTTAAAAAAATGAGAATTATAAGGGAAATGGTAAAAATTCACTCCTCTTAGAATATTAGCTTTTTTGACACTGTTAATTGGCAAAATTTGTTGAAGGAGAAATGACAGCTGTTTAAATAACTAGACTGCGTTCATTTTAATTATTGCTTTTGGCAGGGTTCAAAGAGTTTAATCTTTCCTAAATCCCTCGGTAATGTCTGCTCTCTAAAAGGTTCAGTTACCCTGGACAAGATCTTCATCAGCTACTTGCTATGCACTGGCAATGTTACTTGATAAAGATAAGCTAGTTGAAAGGGTAATTACTAGACAAAGAAATGTAAGATATATGCTAATCTAAGTTCTCAAACAGAGCTTCTTAACAAATATTTAGATCATTTACCTTATTTATATTTATATTTGCTGATACACATCAAATATCTCATCATAATTTCCTCATTTGCCCTCTGTAGATCTAGATTCTCTTAAAGCAAAATGTAACAAACAAAAGTAAACTGACTAAATAAGTAGACTGATATCTTTCAGTCTGAATCTATAAATATGTAGTATTGTCCTGTACTAATGTGTTTTTAAGTTTTTTAATCTATAGAATTTTGCAGAACTGTACTTTTGTATACTTTCAACTTAAAAATACTACATAAAAGGAAAGCCAAAGTTTTAAATTTGACAATCATTTGGTAAAAATAACCAGAGAAGCCTTAATTTCTCAAACTTCCATCCAAATTATTTTCATAACAATTGTGTTAAATGCTTATGTGATGTTTTGATTTCTTTGCTCAGGAACATCTCCACTTAAATTCAATGTTCTGAAAGACATATATGATGTTTCTTATAAGATTAATAAGATGAAGGAAAAGGACAGGAAAAACTCAAGAGTCAATTATGTAATTTGCATTTTTAGAGACTTGATTGCAAACCTTAACTAAAAAAACAAGTCTTAGATTAGATTAACTGAATATTCATTTAATGGCAGAAAACCAGAACTTTTTTTTAAAAAGGTTTCATGTTTGCAGGTCAGGCGGAAGCCTGTGTTTTTATTTTTATACTCAAATTCTCTGACTTTGGCAACATGAATATAATATCTAAAAGAGAGATGTGCCCTTATGATGAGTCAAGAGGCACAATAGTTTACAGTTAGTTCCTTTTTATTTGGACTAATGGCTCTAGGTGGTTTATTTGGCTAAACATGATACTGAATCATTGGTAAAAACATTCCATTAGGTATATAATTAGTGGGCACATGAGAGAGTAGCATAGGAAATATATAATTAATTGTATACATTATACTAAAATAAGAATGTGTATGAAAGAAGTTGACTGCATATCTTGAAAGAATTTTAGAGATTAAAGGAACTCCCACAACAACAAATGTTACTAACATAGTAGTATATTTGAATATTGTGATTTAGAAACGACTTTGTTTACCTATTTTTTTTAAGATGGAGTATCATTCTGTCACCCAGGCTGGAGTATAGTCGTATGATCATAGCTCACTGCAGCCTTGAATTCCAGGGCTCAAGCCATCCTCCTGCCTCAGCCTTCCAAGTGGCTAGGACTACAGGCACCTGCCACCATGCCCAGCTAATGTTTTGTTTGTTTGTTTTTAGAGATGGGGTCTTGTTTCATTGCCCAGTCTGGTCTTGAACTCCTGGACTCAAGCAATGCTCCTGCCTCTGCTGATATTACAGACATTAGTAACTGTGCCCTGCCAGAAATGACTTTTAATAGAGTGATAATTTGAATTATTTTTCAAATATTCATTATTTCAGCATTTTCCAAACTATTAGCTGTGATACATGGATGCATGATGAAATTTACAATCTTTATCTTTGTTAAAACTCCTGGATTTTTCCGTTAGCCCTTTGGTACTTTCAGTTCTACTGCTCAACCAAACAATTGATCAAGTATTTACTAGTACCTACTATAAATAGACTCAGTACTTTGCCACATGCTAAGGATGGTACATACATATGTATAACACATAGTTGCCAAATTTAAGGAATTTACAAGTGTTTAAGAAACAAAGAAAATAAATTGATGTGAAAAATTAGAGATCAAAACATGGTAGGCACCATGAATTCTAAGATGTTTCAAAGGAGAAAACAGTTTGCCTTACATTTGCCTACAGTTTGCAAAATCATCTAGCAACACAGTACACTGTAGAGTTTCAGTTGTTTACCCTGATGATCCCATGGCTGACTGGGAGCTGTGGGCCACTACGGCTTCCCAGCACCTTGAGAGAGTATCGTACTGCATGTGGCTAGCCTTGGAAGAGATCAAAATTCAAAGTACAGTTTCTACTTAATGCATATCACTTTTGCACCATTGCATACTCAAAAAATCTTAAGTTGAGCCATCATAAGTTGGGGACCATCTGTTATCTACAAACAAAAGAGTGAAGTTGAATTTCTACCTGATACCAAATATGCAAATCAACTCAAAATGGAGCAAATACCTAAATGTAAAAGCTAAAACTACAAAACACTTAAAAGAAACTAAAAGGGTAAATCTTTGTAACCTGGGATTAGGCAATGGTTACTGTGATATAATACCAAAAGCATGAGAAACAAAAAATAGATAGACTGGAATTCATCAAAGGTAAAAACTTCTGTTTCGAAGGACACTGTCAAGAACGTGAAGGACAACCCCCAGAAGTGGAGAAAATTTTTTCAAATTATATTTTATAAGAGATTTGTCTCCAGAATATATCAAGAACACTTCCTATTCAATAATTTAATAAAAAGATGAGCCAACTTTAAAAAATACACAAAGCGGGGGTGGAGCCAAGATGGCCGAATAGGAACAGCTCCAGTCTATAGCTCCCAGCATGAGTGACGCAGAAGACAGGTGATTTCTCCATTTCCAACTGAGGTACTGGGTTCATCTCACTGGGGAGTGTTGGAAAGTGGGTGCAGGACAGTGGGTGCAGCGCACTGAGCGTGAGCCGAAGCAGGGCAAGGCATCGCCTCACCCGGGAAGTGCAAGGGGTCAGGGAATTCCCTTTCCTAGTCAAAGAAAGGGGTGACAGATGGCACCTGGAAAATCAGTTCACTCCCACCCTAATACTGTGCTTTTCCAACAGTCTTAGCAAACGGCACACCAGGAGATTATATCCCATGCCTGGCTCGGAGGGTACTACCCCAACGGACCCTCACTCATTGCTAGCACAGCAGTATGAGATCAAACTGCAAGGTGGCAGTGAGGCTGGGGGAGGGGCGCCCACCATTGCCGAGGCTTGAGTAGGTAAACAAAGTGGCTAGGAAGCTCAAACTGGGTGGAACCTACCACAGCTCAAGGAGGCCTGCCTGCCTCTGTAGACTCCACCTCTGGGGGCAGGGCATAGACAAACAAAAGGCAGCAGAAACCTCTGCAGACTTAAATGTGCCTGCCTGACAGCTTTGAAGAGAGTAGTGGTTCTCCCAGCACACAGCTTGAGATCTGAGAACAGACAGACCGCCTCCTCAAGTGGGTCCCTGACCCCCGAGTAGCCTAACTGGGAGGCACCCCCCAGTAGGGGCCAGACTGACACCTCACACGGCCGGGTACTCCTCTGAGACAAAACTTCCAGAGGAACGATCAGGCAGCAACATTTGCTGTTCACCGATATCCGCTGTTCTCAGCCTCCGCTGCTGATACCCAGGCAAACAGGGTCTGGAGTGGACCTCTGGCAAACTCCAACAGACCTGCAGCTGAGGGTCCTGACTGTTAGAAGGAAAACTAACAAACATAAAGGACATCCACATCTGTACGTCACCATCATCAAAGACCAAAGGTAGATAAACCCACAAAGATGGGGAAAAAACAGAGCAGAAAAACTGAAAATTCTAAAAATCAGAGCACCTCTTCTCCTCCAAAGGAACGCAGCTCCTCACCAGCAACAGAATAAAGCTGGATGGAGAATGACTTTGACAAGTTGAGAGAAGAAGGCTTCAGACGATCAAACTCCCCCGAGCTAAAGGAGGAAGTTCGAACCCATCGCAAAGAAGTTAAAAACCTTGAAAAAAAAATTAGACAAACGGCTAACTAGAATAACCAATGCAGAGATGTCCTTAATGGACCTGATGGTGCTGAAAACCACCGCATGAGAACTATGTGACAAATGCACAGGCCTCAGTAGCCGATTCGATCAACTGGAAGAAAGGGTATCAGTGATGGAAGATCAAATGAATGAAATGAAGCAAGAAGTTTAGAGAGAAAAGAATACAAAGAAATGAACAAAGCCTCCAAGAACTATGGGACTATATGAAAAGACCAAATCTACGTCTGATTGGTGTACCGGAAAGTGACAGGGAGAATGGAACCAAGTTGGAAAACACTCTGTAGGATATTATCCAGGAGAACTTCCCCAATCTAGCAAGGCAGGCCAACATTCAGATTCAGGAAACACAGAGAACGCCACAAAGATACTCCTCGAGAACAGCAACTCCAAGACACATAATTGTCAGATTCACCAAAGTTGAAATGAAGGAAAAAATGTTAAGGGCAGCCAGAGAGAAAGGTCAGGTTACCCACAAAGGGAAGCCCATCAGACTAACAGCTGATCTCTTGGCAGAAACTCTACAAGCCAGAAGAGAGTGGGGGCCAATATTCAACATTCTTAAAGAACAGAATTTTCAACCCAGAATTTCATATCCAGCCAAACTAAGCTTCATAAGTGAAGGAGAATTAAAATCCTTCACAGACAAGCAAATGCTGAGAGATTTTGTCACCACCAGGCCTGCCCTAAAAGAGCTCCTGAAGGAAGCACTAAACATGGAAAGGAACAACTGGTATCAGCCACTGCAAAAACATGCCAAATTGTAAAGACCATCGAGGCTAGGAAGAAACTGCATCAACTAATGAGCAAAATAATCAGCTAACATCATAAGGACAGGATCAAATTCACACATAACAATATTAACCTTAAATGTAAATAGGCTAAATGCTCCAATTAAAAGACACAGACTGGCAAATTGGATAAAGAGTCAAGACCCATCAGTGTGCTGTATTCAGGAAACCCATCACACATGCAGAGACACACATAGGCTCAAAATAAAGGGATGGAGGAAGATCTACCAAGCAAATGGAAAACAAAAAAAGGCAGGGGTTGCAATCCTAGTCTCGGATAAAACAGACTTTAAACCAACAAAGATCAGAAGAGACAAAGAAGGCCATTACATAATGGTAAAGGGATCAATTCAAAAAGAAGAGCTACCTATCCTAAATATATATGCACCCAATACAGGAGCACCCAGATTCATAAAGCAAGTCCTTAGAGACCTACAAAAAGACTTAGACTCCTACACAATAATAATGGGAGACTTTAACACCCCACTGTCAACATTAGACAGATCAACGAGACAGAAAGTTAACAAGGATATCCAGGAATTGAACTCAGCTCTGCACCAAGCGGACCTAATAGACACCTACAGAACTCTCTACCCCAAATCAACAGAATATACATTCTTTTCAGTACCACACCACACCTATCCCAAAATTGACCACATACTTGGAAGTAAAGCACTCCTCAGCAAATGTAAAAGAACAGAAATTAAAACAAACTGTTTCTCAGACCACAGTGCAATCAAACTAGAACTCAGGATTAAGAAACTCACTCAAAACTGCTCAACTACATGGAAACTGAACAACCTGCTCCTGAATGACTGTTGGGTACATAATGAAATGAAGGCAGAAATAAAGATGTTCTTTGAAACCAACAAGAACAAAGACACAACATACCAGAATCTCTGGGACACATTCAAAGCAGTGTGTAGAGGGAAATTTATAGCACTAAATATCCATAAAAGAAAGCAGGAAAGATCTAAAATTGACACCCTAACATCACAACTAAAAGAACTAGAGAAGCAAGAGCAAACACATTCAAAAGTTAGCAGAAGGCAAGAAATAACTAAGATCAGAGCAGAACTGAAGGAAATAGAGACACAAAACACCCTTCAAAAAATCAATGAAGCCAGGAGCTGGTTTTTTGAAATGATCAACAAAATTGATAGACCGCTAGCAAGACTAATAAAGAAGAAAAGAGAGAAGAATCAAATAGACACAATAAAAAATGACAAAGGGGATATCACCACCAATCCCACAGAAATAGAAACTACCATCAGAGAATACTATAAACACCTCTATGCAAATAAACTAGAAAATCTAGAAGAAATGGATAAATTCCTCGACACATAGACCCTCCCAAGATTAAACCAGGAAGAAGTTGAATCTCTGAATAGACCAATAACAGGCTCTGAAATTAAGGCAATAATTAATAGCTTACCAACCAAAAAAAGTCCAGGACCAGATGGATTCACAGCCAAATTCTACAAGGAGGTACAAGGAGGAGTTGGTACCATTCCTTCTGAAACTATTCCAATCAATAGAAAAAGAGGGAATCCTCCCTAACTCATTTTATGAGGCCAGCATCATCCTGATACCAAAGCCTGGCAGAGACACAACAAAAAAAGAGAATTTTAGATCAATATTCCTGATGAACATTGATGCAAAAATCCTCAATAAAATACTGCCAAACTGAATCCAGCAGCACATCAAAAAGCTTATCCACCATGACCAAGTGGGCTTCATCCCTGGGATGCAAGGCTGGCTCAACATACTCAAATCAATAAACGTAATCCATCATATAAACAGAACCAATGACAAAAACCACACGATTATCTCAATAGATGCAGAAAAGGCCTTTGACAAAATTCAACAATGCTTCATGCTAAAAACTCTCAATAAATTAGGTATTGATGGGACGTATCTCAAAATAACAAGAGCTATCTATGACAAACCCACAGCCAATATCATACTGAATGGACAAAAACTGGAAGCATTCCCTTTGAAAACTGGCACAAGACAGGGATGCCCTCTCTCACCACTCCTATTCAATGTAGTGTTGGAAGTTCTGGCAAGGGCAATCTGGCAGGAGAAGGAAATAAAGGGTATTCAATTAGGAAAAGAGGAAGTCACATTGTCCCTGTTTGCAGATGACATGATTGTATATCTAGAAAACCCCATTGTCTCAGCCCAAAATCTCCTTAAGCTGATAGGCAACTTCAGCAAAGTCTCAGGATACAAAATCAATGTGCAAAAATCACAACCATCCTTATACACCAATAACAGACAAACAGAGAGCCAAATCATGAGTGAACTCCCATTCACTATTGCTTCAAAGAGAATAAAATACCTAGGAATCCAACTTACAAGGGATGTGAAGGACCTCTTCAAGGAGAACTACAAACCACTGCTCAATGAAATAAAAGAGGATACAAACAAATGGAAGAACATTCCATGCTCATGGGTAGGAAGAATCAATATCGTGAAAATGGCCATACTGCCCAAGGTAATTTATAGATTCAATGCCATCCCCATCAAGTTACCAATGACTTTCTTCACGGAATTGGAAAAAACTACTTTAAAGTTCATATGGAATCAAAAAAGAGCCCACATCACCAAGTCAATCCTAAGCCAAAAGAACAAAGCTGGAGGCATCACGCTACCTGACTTCAAACTACACTACAAGGCTGCAGTAACCAAAACAGCATGGTACTGGTCCCAAAACAGAGATATAGACCAATGGAACAGAACAGAGCCCTCAGAAATAATGCTGCATATCTACAACCATCTGATCTTTGACAAACCTGACAAAAACAAGAAATGGGGAAACGATTCCCTGTTTAGTAAATGGTGCTGGGAAGACTGGCTAGCCATATGTAGAAAGCTGAAACTGGATCCCTTCCTTACACCTTATACGAAAATTAATTCAAGATGGATTAAAGACTTAAATGTTAGACCTAAAACCATAAAAACCCTAGAAGAAAACCTAGGCAATACCATTCAGGACATAGGCATGGGCAAGGACTTCATGACTAAAACACCAAAAACAATGGCAACAAAAGCCAAAATTGACAAATGGGATCTAATTAAACTAAAGAGCTTCTGCACAGCAGAAGAAACTACCATCAGAGTGAACAGGCAACCTACAGAATGGGAGAAAATTTTTGCAATCTACTCATCTGACAAAGGGCTAATATCCAGAATCTACAATGAACTCCAACAAATTTACAAGAAAAGAACAAACAACCCCATCAAAAAGTGGGCAAAACATATGAACAGACATTTCTCAAAAGAAGACATTTATGCAGCCAAAAAACACATGAAAAAATGCTCACCATCACTGGCCATCAGAGAAATGCAAATCAAAACCACAATGAGATACCATCTCACACCAGTTAGAATGGCAATCATTAAAAAGTCAGGAAACAACAGGTGCTGGAGAGGATGTGGAGAAATGGGAACACTTTTACACTGTTGGTGGGACTGTAAACTAGTTCAACCATTGTGGAAGTCAGTGTGGCGATTCCTCAGGGATCTAGAACTAGAAATACCATTTGACCCAGCCATCCCATTACTGGGTATATACCCAAAGGACTATAAATCATGCTGCTATAAAGACACATGCACATGTATGTTTATTGTGGCACTATTCACAGTAGCAAAGACTTGGAACCAAGCCAAATGTCCAACAATGATAGACTGGATTAAGAAAATGCGGCACATACACACCATGGAATACTATGCAGCCATAAAAGATGATGAGTTCATGTCCTTTGTAGGGACATGCATGGAGCTGGAAGCCATCATTCTCAGCAAACTATCGCAAGGACAAAAAACCAAACACCGCCTGTTCTCACTCACAGGTGGGAATTGAACATTGAGAACACATGGACACAGGAAGGGGAACATCACACACTGGGGCCTGTTGTGGGGTGGGGGGAGGGGGGAGGGATAGCATTAGGAGATATACCTAATGCTAGATGACGAGTTACTGGGTGCAGCACACCAACATGGCACACGTATAAATATGTAACTAACCTGCATGTTGTGCACATGTACCCTAAAACTTAAAGTATAATAAAAAAAAATTACAGTTATAGAAGATGAAAATAATATGAAATCCATAGATTAAATTCAGTTTTACTCAAAAAAAAGAAGAAAAGGAAATGAATGGACTGTAAACACCCAAGTTCCTGAACAAGAAATATAAATATTCACGTTATTCAAGTTAACAAATAAATGTAATAAAAGCTCAAAATAAATATTTTCCAATAGAAAAAAATGTACAAAGGATCTGAATAAGCATTTATGTATCTAAATGCTTATTTATCTTCTAAATAAGATATATGTGTGGTAAATACATTAAAAGTTACTCAACGTCATTAGCTATCAGGAAATGCAAATCAAAACCACAATGAGCTACCAGTTCATACCCACTAAGATGCTATAATATGAAAGATAATTACAAGTGTTGATAAGGAAGTAGAGAAACTGGATCTCTCATAAACTATTGGTGAGAATGTAAAATGGTACAGACACTTTGGAAAACAGTTTGGCAGTTCCTCAAAATGTTAAACATAGACCCAGCATACATATGTTTCAAGATAACTGAAAACATATGTCCATACACCAATATGTTCATGAATATTCTTAGCAACATTATTCATAATAATTCAAAAGTATAAACAACTGAATTATCCATCATCTGACAAATGGATGAAGAAAGCATGGTATATGCAAACAATGAAATATTATTCAGCCATTAAAAAAGAGTACTGATATATGCTATGGCATGGATAAACCTTGAAAATATTATGCTAAGTGAAAGAAGGCAGTCACAAGAATATATATTGATATGAAATGTCCAAAATAGGCAAATCCATAGAGATAAAAAGTAGATAATAATTGCTTAGGACTGGGACTTGGGTTGGGGGTTGGTGGGAAATGTGTAGCTATACCCTGTATGTATTAGCAAATAGATACAAGGGTTCTTCTTTGAGTGATAAAAACGTTCCAAAGTTGATGGTGTTAACAGTTGTACAACTCCGTGAATATGTAAAAAACCAAGGAATTATATGCTTTATATGAGTTATATTTTAATGCTGATTTTAAAAATTAGTATGATTATAACTGGGAAGTTTAAATAGTACCTTCAGCCCATTTGGATTCCATAAATACAAAAATAATACCATTTTATTCTAAACAAAGTAGGAAGTCCTAAGAAAGAGAATTTTAGACTTTGAGAGAAATTTAGAAAATATCTAGTCTTATTTCCTAAGCGCCCCATTTTTTAGAAAAGCAACTTTAACACCAGGGTGGTGGTTAAGTCTATGGATTCTTGGGGTGACAGACAATGGGTCTCCATCACTTGATGAGTCTCCATCACTGATGACTGAGTGATTCTGGGAAAGGCATATGAACTCACAGCCTCAATGTTCCTATTTACATGAAGGGGGAGAAGGCAGAATATCACTTATAGTGTAGTTATCATAGGATTACATGAGATACACATACACACACATGCTAGCACAAGGCCTGAAATATAAAGAGTGCTCAATGAAATTTAGCTAATGTTGTAAAAGTGTCTTCCTCTACCTCAAGTTACATATGTAGTGGAGCTGGGATAGAACAAAATTTGGTTTTCTTCTCTTCTATTCTCTTTCCGTTGTACCGTTATACCAAAGGTTGAAAAATACTAAATTATTCTACCCAGAAAGAATGTGAACAGCTCTGATGCCAAGTCACTTTAGAGTAATTGATGCTCTATGATTTTCAGAGTCAACAGACAGAATGAAGGTGGTCTTAAGATTTTAAAATGGTCTTGTGGTACTTCTGTCACATCTAGAAGTATAGTTTCGCTAAGACGGTACTTATAGCCTAGCCCTGGGGATCATTTTTCTTTCCTCTGAATTCTCACTCTTGTTTGACATTCAATCTATTACATGTGTTAATCTGATAAGATGACATAACATGACATCTGCATGTCTTAGGTAATCAAATCTGAAAAACAACTTTAGGAAGCAACTAGCTTTCAGTATTTATCCACAGCTTATCCTCTGAGAGAAATAGAGAATAATAGCTGCAAATATTTCTTAGAGTTTTGATGGCATTCTGCATGGTTATAAGGATTTGGCTCCTCTCATATGTATGTTTTTGAGGTTACATGATTAATTTGATTCTTTACCTTGGCAAATGTTATCATAGCAGCATTTTGATTAGCAGCAAATAAGTTATTTCTACAGAGGTGCCATGTGAGATTATCTAGGTGATATTACACAGTAGGTAGGTATTAGGAACACTTTATAAGTGTGCACTTACGCACTGCTGATTAGATTACCTTTTGATGCAACTGTTCTGAGGGGGCTTTTGGCAAAAGATCTCAAAAGCCTTCAACCTTTCACTCATCATTTCCACTGCCAAGGATCTGACTAACAAAAATCACGAAATATATGCCCAAATATTTGTTTATTAAAAGTTGACCAAAAGATTATATAAAATCATGACATCTTGAAAACAACTCAAATGTTCCATCATGATGACTTAGGAAATAAAATTAAACATGTCCATGGTTTGTATTTAAAAGATTGTTTATAATACCTTATGTGAAGATTTTACATAATATGTAAAATACTGTAATGAGTTTCAGAATAATATTCATAATAGGGTTGCCATATTTTTAAAATAACTCTGAATACATTCTATGTGTGCATATATGTGAATACATATATGCATTAAACTTTATCATTTGGACTTGATTTGCAAAGCATCATTAGTTTTTTTACTTAACCTCAATAATTCCTTTAGACATGTGAGCTCTGCAAATCTATGGACTTTGCAGCAGAACGCCTTTCTTTAGAAACCACTGCTATCAGAATAGGAACTGTGAAAACAAATGAGAATGCTCTCATACAGTTATTTTATGGTCTATCAGTATTAACGAATTGTACTCAATTCACCCTCAGTTTTTAGACTCTGAAAATGTAGATACCATGAATGTTTATGCAAGAGTTTTTTAATGAGTATTTTCAGTGAGACCTATTATTGTGTTAATTGAATATAGAAATCCTTTATATTAATCCTTGTAAAATATAATGATTTTTAAAACACAGTAGAGAAAGTGGAAGGTCTTGTCTGCCTGATATGCTCCCAATGTGATGTGGTATATTTGAAAGAGATCCAGATGTTATCAAGGTACTTTTCTTGGTATTCTTCTACCTGTCATCCACTGCTAGGCCTTAAGGCTTGGCAATCTTTTAACGTCTTACAGAATTATAGGACATATATCAGACTGCCTATGTACTAGATATGACAGACAGTGGTCATTCTCTAAGTCTTGCATATCTTTCCTGTTTCTGTTTTGAGTAAAATGTCCAATACCACTGGGAATGCCTATTTAACATTGCTAAGAGAACAAGAAAATTTATCTTCTTTGGGTCTAACCATCTGAGCCAACTCTATTTTTTCCTAACCACTTTATTGAGGTGCAGTTGACATATGAAAAGCTGTGTATATTTAAGGTATACAACTTGGTGAGTTTGGGGATAAGTATACAGCCATAAAACCATTACCATATTCTATGCCATCAACATATCCATCACTTCCAAAGGTTTCCTCTCATTTTACTTATTATTATTTTTGTGATAAGAATGCTTAGTATAAGAGTTAACACTTTAGCAAATTTTCAGCATACAATACAGTATTGTTAACTATAAGTGCTGTGGTGTACGGTAGCTCTCCAGTACTTACTCATCTTGTAAAACTAGAGCTTTGTACCTTTTGACTAACATCTCCTTGTTCCCTACCCCCAACCATCCCCTGACAACCACCATTCTATTCTCTGCTTCCATGAGACTATTTTAAATTTGCCATAAAATTGGTATCATATAACATTTGTCCTGTTCCTGGCTTGTTTCACTTAGCACAATGTCTACCACATTCATCTGTGTTGTCACAAATGGCACAATTTGCTTCCTTTTCAAGGCTGAATAATATTCCATTGTATAGGTACATATATATGTATATACCACATTTTCTTTATCTATTTCTGTAAATGGACATTTAGGTCACTTCTGTGCCTTGTCTATTGTGGACAGTAGAATTAAAATCAGAATCTTGAAGAGATTATTACCACTCCCACGTTCATTGTAGAACTATTTGTAATAGCCAGCTCTATTCTTTTTCCAAAAGAACGCTGAACTCATGTGAATACATAATGCAAAAACTGGAAAGTATAATAATTATACAAAGAAATAGAGAAGCTAAAAAATCGACATTCAGTCAGTGCTTTTATCATCTCATTGGTAAATTCCTTCAGTATGATGGTGAGGTGCCTTATGTTACCATGTTCTTGCACAATCAAAACAGTGACAGTGGTCAACAATGCCCACATACACTGAACTGATGGTATGCATTCCACTATCAGGTAGCTCTTCCTCTAAGTATTACTCTAACACTACCCATGGCTTCTCCCCATAACCTCTGCCACTCTGAGGTCAAAGTAATTCCTAGTAGGCTGCTTCACAGAAACTATTTTGACAAGTGCTTAAAAAAAACCATATATATATATATGGTTTATATAGGAGATATATATATAATCTCCTGATACACATATATATATTTCCTGATATATATGTATATCTCCTGATATATATATATATATCTCCTGATACATATATATATGGAGATATATATATGGAGAGAGAGATATATATATATAGAGATATATATATTATATATATGGAGATATATATATATATGGAGAGATATATATGGAGATAAATATATATCCCTTTCCATATATATATATATCTCCATATATATGTATATCTCCATATATATCCACATATATATATATATATATATATATATCAGGAACACTATGCCAGCAAATTATTAAACTGAATGTTTCTTGATTTTTTAAAAAAAATATTTTCCTTCCCCAGAAAGAGAGTTGTATCAAGCAGTAAAATGGCTATTTTCTTTTCAAATAATTTACATTGATTTTTTGAAACATCTTTAAAATTCACATTAAATATCCTAAGAGTCGATGGTGGTTTTAACAGAAAGATTAATGATTCACCCGAAGTTTGACATTATGTATAACTCAGAACTCTTCATAGCAACTTTCAAATAAGATTATCAGAACTTCTTGCATGGATTGGCACAGGACTCTGGGATAAATTATCCTGGTAAGAATTTTGAGACTTACTACTCTGGACAAGAAAGATAAACTACAGAGGATGCTGGCTTCTTCCCCAAACTGAACACTATAGATGCTACATAAGAGAGAGAGGAGAAAGATGGGTCCACTGAACTAACATGGTAACTGGATTTCTGCAGGGAGGAAAGGCAGACGTGGTTTGTTGTGAAGGAGACAAGCAGCCTGCAGGAGAGGCAGGAATCAGGTAACACTGTTGGAGCGAGGCCGGCAGAGGAGGTTTTAATTCTTTAGTTTCATTTTTTGGTGAGAGAGAATAGAAGCGTCCTACATGGCCACCTATTGTCCAAGGAATAACCTCAGTACAGTCCCAACAAGAGTAAGGAGATGACAGAAACAAGTCTGACAAGGGAATACTAAATTATCCCTACTTCTCCTGTTCTTGTCCCCACAATTGCTCCAGGAACTAGTAGGTTATCTCCACCATCTTCTAAAATGATTATTTTAGAATTACCCGATGAATTTAATGGCAATTCCTAAGGGACGTCATTTTCCTGGTAGCATGTAGTAGCAATGTCTGAGGCATTCACGAAAACTGTAGTAAGCCTCAAAGGAAGCTTTAATACCTTCCCAAAAGCGCAATATCACATTGTCTGTATTTTCTGTGGTAGAGGAAAACTTGAAATTAATAAAAAGTAGCCAGAAAAAGAAACTTTTTGTTCTTAAAACGAATACACTTTCCTCTGTCTGATATGTTTATTTTTATTGAGTATAATTTGTTCATATCCATCCATTAATTTTCATGACTGTATGATACCTGGATAATATTGCATAAGGATATACTAATATACATGAGAATGAAGTGGTTTAAGAAACCCTCTTCCAAAGAACCTCAAGTAACCAGCAGCCTGGGCGACAGAGCGAGACTCCATCTCAAAAAAAAAATAAGTTTTTATTCCTAACAATAATGCAATCATTTATTAAACAGCTATTATGCTTAATTTGTTTCTTATGTATTTGTGTCTAATTCTTAAAAACAACTTCTCACATTCAGAGTTAAGTAACTTGCTCAATGTCACATGGTTAGTAGAGGTTGAGTCAGGATTTGAGCTAAGTTTTGCAAGATCATGAAGTTCACTCTGTTTATAGCAATAACCATTCAAGCTGAAGATAAATGTTGTCTAGAAGTGGATTTGTAAAGAATTATGTATGTCTGGTTGAAAATCATGTTAAGAACGTTAGTATTCTTGTATTTTTAGAACTATACAATTCATTCATGAAACAATTTTTATTGAATGTTTACCATATGGAAGACATCACAGAAAATATTTACTGATAAAAAAATGAAAAGCTGTAATCTTTAAGATTTCAAATTTAACAAACAGCTGTCTACAAATAACAGAAATGAATCTCCTCAGGAGTCATCTTGAAATTACGCTAAAATGCAATTTTCCTTTGAAACTGGAAAATCCACTAAATGAGACAACATTTGGTAATTGGTATTCTTCAGCAACTAGTAGGCTGCATAGTGGGGAAATGAAAATAGTAAAACCATGAAAGAATAGAGGGAAAAAAGGCTTATAAACTAAACCATCAACGTAAATGGCTCTTCTACCTTTTTACTGATGGTATGTAATGTACTAGGCATGGTACAATTTGCACTCTTTAAAAGTCATTTCTAAACAAAAACCTTAGAGACTTTATCTTTCCTAGTAAACACTTATGATTATAGGTGGGGATAAGAGACAAAATTGTTTATCAAAGAATAGTCCTTTTACACAGACAGATGAATAAGAAGTTTCCTCTCATTGAACTTTGAATCAAACAAGTAGCTTAAATGTAAAGAGTTTAATTACAAACATTAATTCCAATACAGTCTCGGACATTTTAGAATATACAGTTTCAAAGAAAAAAACCTTCTAATTCAAAACTATTATATATAAAATAAAGCAAATATTTTCTCATTCATTTCAAATATGGATGTTTGCTTAAGTCTTTGGTCTAAGTAATATGAAACGGTATATTAACTCATCTACTGCAGACACTAAATATTTTAAACTATTTGATCTTGAAATAATATAAAACAATATTTATAGTTGGAGATTTTATTTTCCTCATAACGTGAGAACAAGTAATTCTTTTGATCATTATATGCCATGTTTTCTTTACTAATTTAGAGATTTCTTCATTTATCTTTAGATTTATGTTTCTATTTCACAATTGTTTAATTGTAATATAGACTAGTTTATGTGTATATACTCTTGATTATGTTGTCAATTGTATTTATTATTTATCAAAGATTATTTTTCACTGGTCATGTGTCAAAATATTTCTGACAAGAGACAGAGAATGGAAATATAAGGGTGTAATGAGGGAATTTTTATGACCAGAAATACAAATCCACGAACCAAAAAATGATTCATATGTGTCTGTGATCTTTGAGAATTAGGCTTCTCTTATTCAAAGATAAAACCTATACCAATAAAATATTCTTACAGAAAATGTAGATTTAAAGCACTTTACTTTGAACTCTGCACAAAGAATATGCTTTAAAATGTTGAGCAACTGACTGAGATGTAATTACATTTGACGTATTAAACCTCTCTAGGAATTTTCATTATGATCTTTCCTTTGGGCAAATTGAGCAAGTCTGACCTTTGGCACATTCAAGTTTGAGTCTTCTGTCATAACACATTATTTGAAAACAAACTAAAAATACAATAGAAACATCTCATCTCATGATGTCTACATGAAATGACATAAAATAGTTAAAACTCAATTATCCATAAATAAGCATTTCAGCTTTCCACCACCAAAACTAGAATACAAAAACTGGTTTTGAATAATTATTTGTTGTGATGGCCTCTCAACTGCCTTCCCACTTTTGGGCCTATAAGGCAGGTCATACTCCTTAACATTGCATCATAAAAGTCAGCTTCAGATAGCGACAACATTGAAGGACATTGTTTGAGACCCCTCAGCCACCAGTCCATTTGATCTTAAGCTGTTTTCACCCTCTGGTTCTGCTTTCTTGACTTGACATCCAGCACGTATCCCTCTGTTTTGTCTTTCTCTTACGGATTTGTTGCTTTTTTTCCACTCTTCTGGCATTTGGGCATTATGGGCTCTGTCTTAACCCACGCCTTTAGTCTTAGCTTCTCTTACTGTTTTTAGGGGGTTATGCTCCTCTACTTCTAAGCCCTGCAGAATAGCATCCCTTCTTTGGTTTCCAGAAAAGTCATCACCATGACCATCATCATTATAACTAATGTGCTGTCTCATGTAATACTCATAACAACCTGATGAAGCAGGTACTATTATTTCCCCATTTTGCCTTGGTCAGTTGTAACTACATTTGAATGGGTGAAAATGTCTCATCGCAAGGATCTTTCTGGGCATAATGCCTTTGCCAGTGCTTGGAGACCTTGATAACATTCTTGGGTGTCTGGCTGTTACTTTCCACTGCTTGCTACATGACAGATATGAACTTAAAGTGTTCTAATAATAAAATCAACTTGGCTAGTGCAGGCTAAAATTTGGGGCTTAGGATAAGCCCAATTCAAGGCAGTGTTTCTAAACTCTAAAGGCAATCTTGGTCATCAGCTGCTACTCTGTTTCCATTAGTATATGTGACCTCACTAAAACCATCTATCTTCAAACTAGGTATAGACTTAGAGACAGTAAAACCAGGAACATTTAACAAAAGGGTACCCTCCCTACCCCAATCAGTATTGTAGGTACCTGCCAATTTTGACAGCAACAAGTCAGGTTGGGTTGGGTAGTCCCTGAACAGAGCATGAATACATGTTATTTTTAGTTCTTAGAATACTATAATCATGTCCAGGAGCTGAGTGAACCACTGACCTTTCCTAAAGAGTTAAATTTACTGAGGAAAATTAGGAAAAGAGGGAAGAGGGGTGAAATTCGAAGTACAGATAAGGAAACTTAAGAGTCACTACATATCCTTGTTTGTCCCAGGGGGTATTCCAATCCAGAACTGTTACTAACATGTCTAATAGTTATGATTAGTTGAAAAGCAACCAGGGTCATAGAAGTTGGCCTGGAAATGGTGCTATGCAAGCTATCCCAAGTATTTTCCATAATTTTATTTCTTTGCTCAGATTTTCTATATTTTTATTTGTTTTAAGAGGATTTGTAATTGATTTTTGGTGTGTTTTATGACCGCTGCTTTAAAATCTTTGTCAGATATTCCAACATCTAATTTATCTTGTTATTATTGGCACCAGTTGATTGTCTTTCCTCATTCAGATTGTAGCTTGCCTGGTTCTTGATGAATGATTTTCTATTACATCCTGGACATTTTAGTTCTTATGTTAGGAGACACTTGATCCTATTTATATCTTCTGTTTTAGCAGGCAGTTGCCCTGTTTAGGTTCTGCTTGTCAGGTCTGTCCTACTTTTATTGGCTTTAGTTCCAATGAAAGTTTAGTTTTCTGAGCTCTTGCAATGTTATTCTGGTTGAATGGTTCTTCATTTTTCTCATGCTATTGGGCTTACTGCTCAATCAATGTTCTGGTGTCATCTGTGGAAGTGGAAGGTACTTCCTTGAGCTACCTACTGTCATTGGGCAACCTGGAGAAGGCCACTGAGGAACAGAGAAAAGCGAGGATATGCCATCTTGTTCCAGAATTGGGATCCAGCCCAGGTCATCAATCATCCCTCTAAGCATTCTTGAGAGACTTGACTGCCAAATGAACAAGGATGTTGTCCAGAAAACACTCAGGTAGAAGAACATCTAGATGACAACTTTCAATAGAGTATTATACTCCTTTTCTTAAAGTCAGCCTTCTATTTCTCAGTCTTACCTTGTGCTTTCTGTAAGGCTCCAGCTTTGTGAAAACCCAGGCTCCATGGAGTTGGCCAGGAGGCCTGCTACCAGGGGATTGGGCAGAAATTCCAAGCAGTAACTCCACTGAGGCCTTAGAATTCCTGGCACAGATAAGCTCTCTACTTTCTTCTCTTTGAAGGAAATGTTTATCCCATAGAGGAAATAGAGGGTGTTTTTTATTGTTTACAAAACATTTTATTCCAAGATTACCTGTCTACACACCACTTAAAAACTACTTAGTATTCCCGATGCTTGTTCAAAGATCCTTCTATTCCCCAATTATATCTCAGCATGATTTTTCTTCATTTTCTGGCCCTAATCCAGCACTTGACTCAATTGTGCTATTTCTGCCTTAGCTTTCTCACTATGTCCTGGCATCTTTTTAGTGAGTGTGACTCCTTCTCTAGCTCCAGGTGTCTCAACATACTGCTCTAACAGCTTTGGCCAGGCAAGGTCCAAGTTGCTGATATAAGTTTACAGGTCCTCACACTAGTTCTGATTTCCTCTGCAGCAAGTCAAATAGTGCTGATACTTCGGATCTTACAGAAGTGGGGTAGTATAAATCTTGCTTCAAAATAAAATTTCTCGTATACTTCTGTCCCTGTTAATTCATGGTTATCCTTTATTCCTAGTGATAGGGCTTCTCAAAGACTTGGGTCCATAGCTTTGCGAGTACCCTGACAAAGAAACAGTGGGTGGAATGAGCAATTTATCTCACACGTCTTGGTTGATAGGCCTGTTGCAGAACTTCAGTAGTGATTGGCTAAGAAGCAGGCTAATTTTTTTTTAAATTTCAATAGCTTCTGTGATACTAGCGGTTTTTGGTTACATGAATGAATTGTATAGTGGTGAAGTCTGGGCTTTTAGTCTACCCATCAACTTGAATAGTGTACATTGTGCCCAACAGGTAATTTTTAAAAAACAGACATTGCAGCAGATATTTGTTGGTTCCATTGAGAGGTATTGGGACAATGAGAGAAAAAAAAAAAACACATCTTAATCTTTTCACCAGCTAATCCTGACATCAGAGTTTGGGAGACTTTGTTATTGCTGTTCTTTGTTGAACAAATAACTCTTTAATTTACATGCATCAGACTTATGTCACGATGACCTTTTGCTTCTTTATCCAATAAGGAATTTTGAGCACATTCTTTTCTACATGGCATTATAAGGCACACATATGCAATGTTTATTTACTATGTTACATTTTCTAGTGATGCATTATTTTAGATTTTTATCTAACAATTATCATAAGGTGCAAAATGGAAGATCTTTAACAAAAAGTTATAAACAACTACCATATGCCAGGGACTGTGTAAAATGCTGGAAATACAATGATTTTTTTTGGAAATATGAATCTGGATCCCAGGAATTATGCAGTATAAAAAAAGAAACAATACAGGCACACAGGATGAAACAGACAAAATATAGCATTATAAAGGCAACATCATAAATATGAACAGGAGTAGAGGTCCTACATAAGAACTGCTTTTAAGTCAGTGAAGACTCAAGACAGCAGGCGATATCTGAATTTTGTGTTGAGGATAAATAGGAATCAATCACATAGGAAGAGAGGGAAGACATTTCAGGCTTATCAAAGCCTATGCACCAAGTCACAGAGGTGTGGAAAAATAATATGAATTCAAAGCTACAAGTAACTAACTCTATGATGCTCAAGTACAAAGAAGAACAATGAGATGAGGCCACCAAGTGCTTTGCATCCCATAAGAAGCTTGGATTTTAATGTTCTAAAAAATAGGAGACCTGTAATAAATTTTAAGGTAGAAAGAGATGACAAGATCAGACTTGCATTTTAGAAAAATCAGTGTGTATTATACATAATACATAATACTTTTTAATAGTAAATTTAAATTTATAATCTTATTCAACCATATTGCCTCTTCAAAGAGAAGAGCTATAATGTTATATAAATCTAAGCATAAAAATTATCAGGCATCCCATACCTCTCAGACAAGGCTTTATGTAAGAACAGCTGAGAGCTTCCTTCTGCCCTCATGAAACCATAAAGAGAAAATGTGTTATCTTAACAGAGAAAACTTTCTTTTTACATTTTCTAGGAAGACTCACAGCCAAATGAAAACAGTATATTCCTGGAATGCCTTTAACTGTCTTGTCGTACCAGGACTTCTTGCTGAGAGAGTTCCTGCCCCCTGTAAACACAGAACATGCTTGTCTGTGCTGTTAACTTATATCCTGTATATGTCTTCCTGACAACTATCCATACAAGTGGCTTTCATTCCCTGTTTCCAGATGAGAATTGAACTCAATGCACATATTGAAAGGAAAGAAACCTAGGTTTTATATATGGAAATATCCACTCATGATTGGTGCCTTCTTATGGATACTTAATGGTACTGATATTTTTATGTTGCTTGATAAAGATGATTGTCAAAAGAGATCCACACAGACAGTGGCTATAAGAGTGAAGCTGCACAGGTCCCTTTGTAGCAGTCAGTCTCTCTCCTACTCCCTGTCTCATCTCCTTCCCCTGCCACAAGGACCCAGAGAAGCAGGCAGTCTGGCAGTGTGATGACGGTATCTTACCCTGGCTCTGAGGTTGACACAGATTTCACAGGCCACTTCTATCACTGCAAAAGCACATTGGTCTGGAGTTTATGAAGAACATACAATTTCTGTTGGCATGTTAGGTACAGTATATAAAATGCCCCGCATAAAGAAAGCAGTGTAGTTAAAAGCAAATGAAAGATAAAAAGAGTAACAACGTGGTTTCTCAGTATTTCATGGTACCGGTAGATATGACCTTCACAGACAAACCTAAATCTTTCTTATGTAACTGACATTTAGTCCGTTAGCCATTTTTAATAAAAGAGTAGAGAAGTTACTCTACTGCGGCTTTTGCTGGTACTTTTTATAGCCGTCGTGTGGTAGGAAGTAGGCCCCAAGTTCCCTTGGCAACAAGTAGAGTAGAAGCGATACACAGAAAACTGAATCATCGGTGAATCATCTGAGGATTTCTGTTTCCAATCCTTGGAAATAATTTACCGATTGTTTTTTATTTGTGCAATGTTTGCTGACTCTGAGTGGACACCTCAGAAACTGTAACATCTTTGATCAATTTGGTCAATCGTTTAAGAAACATTCTGGATGCTCCAAGTAGACCTTAAGATTGATATCCAAACAAAACAAACCTCTGCTTGCTTTAAGATGACACTCACTCCCCATCTGAGGAGGAACAGATAAGTGAGTCAAGGTATTGGCAATGGGGAAGTCCCCTTTCTACAAAGAAATCTGATGTCCCCAGAAAAATGTTTCATGACATTGTCACATTTAAAATGTTAGTCACAACAAATTTTCAGACACCTAAAAAGAGAACAAATATGGTCTCACACATTTTCTCTCTCTCACTCTGTCTGAGACTTATGTTCATCAGTTACTCAATTCCCCCATTTTTTTTTAAATACATCTCTTATATAATCCCTTTATCTCCACAATTGTTGCTTCTACCTTATATCAAGGTTTACCATTTCATTTATCTAGGCTCAGATTGTCCTTTACTTCATTGGATGTACAAGGAGAAAGAAAAAACCTCCCCTAAAAATGCTTTTTGGCCAGGTGTGGTAGCTCAAACATGTAATCCCAGCACTTTGGGAGGCTGAGGTGGGTGGATCACCTGAGGTCAGAAGCTTGAGACCAGCGTGGCCAACATGGCGAAACCCCATCTGTACTAAAAATGCAAAAATTAGCTGGGTGTAGTGTTGCATGCCTGTAATCCCAGCTACTCAGGAGGCTGAGACAGGAGAATCGCTTGAACCAGGATGTGGAGGTTTCAGTGAGCAGAGATCATGCCACTGCACTCCAGCCAAGGCAACAGAGTAAGACTCAGTCTTCAAATAAATAATTAAATAAATAAATAAATAAATAAAATCATAATGCTTTTCATCTGCCACCAGGGACCTAATCAAAACTCTTTAATAGTTCAATGGCTTCTTGAGGACCATGACTTACTTATTATTGTATCTGCAGCACCCATCATGGTGCCTGACCTACAGAATATGTTCAATATGTGTTTATTGAATGAATTATGATAATTGTGGTATTTTTGCTTATATGCACCCCCCCACCACACACATACACACACACACACACACACACACGTTAAATCTAAAGCTTCTTGTGAGCAGAAGGCTTATCTTGTAAATTGTTGTATCCCTAGCTCCTGGAAGGGTGTCTGGTATGTTACAAACATTCAATCATCATTTACTGAAATGGTGAATGAAATTCAAATGCTGGGCTTATACAAGTATATGGTATCCTCCCATACCTAGGTGAACTCGTTTCTCACCACTGCCTTCCTTCCTGTGAGGTGAGCCTTTGTACCATTCGAACTCCATGCAACTATTCCTACCAATTGCCTCATATGAACTACCTCACACAAACCACTGCCTACTTAAATTCTATCCTCTTTTAAGGCCCAACTGAAGTCACATTCTGTTCACAAATGAGACTTCTTGACTCCTTCAGCCCTCACAGATCTTCATGTCATCCAGACTCAGAGTACCTATGGCCTTTACTCAGATTTGTCCCTACAGACTCATTCTTCCATTGTTTGCCTCCTTTTAAATTCCTGGGTGATGTTATCTATTTCCTTCACTTTGGCATCTCTCACATGTTAATGCCACCACACTCCTTCATCTCGGGCCCTGATCTCAGAGCATCAAAACTCATTGTTTCGCAAGTCCTCAGGCTCAAAAATGTTAAGTGAGTTCATGTTTTTTGATTCTGAAGGTATGTTCATTGTATTGTTTTTGTCATAATGAGTCTTTTTGCCTTTAGCGTATATATCAAAATACTTGTGGATGAAATGATATGCTATCTCAAATTTATTTCAAAATAACGTGGGAGGAGATAAAATAAAGTGGGTACATTATTCTATCTCTTATTATTTGTGCTTGAACTTTTTCATAAGTTTTTAAAAACTTTTGTTTTCCTCAATCATCACCTTCCATCACTTTGAACCTGCTCTTCTGTTGCTTAAATGCATCACTGTCCCCTGCATCCCAACTTTCTGGGACACTCACCAGGGGAAAACAGAGATTGACATGTGAAGCTGAGTCAATTCAGTTGCTCATGACATAAGTGGTTGCGTAGAAGATACTGGTGCCAAGCCAAATATATTTTTTTAATTTTTTGAAACAAAGGGACCATCTATATTTTTTAAAGAAAACTAAGAGAGCTGAGTTATCCTGCCGCCCCACAATGTTTCCAACTTTGTGACTCTCTAAAAAGAAGACAAGAGAACATCCCAAATCCACGGTTCTGTTGTTTCCTTTTTTGAACCACCTTTCCCTTCTCTCATTTACTTAGAAACCATCTACTGAAGCTTTGAGATTCTGCTCAACCATCATCCTGTCTGTTGTATTCCTGAATCTCTGTCTCCCATAGGCAGAATCAAATACTTTTTCATTGAAATTCCTATAGGACATTATACCCACTTGCTTTTTTAGTACTCACTGTGGAATATAAGTTATTCGTTTACATGTGTTTGGCATTGTGCTGATGTGGATGGAGAACTAACTTAGGTCATCTCCCCAAAACTCTAACCTCTGAGTTTTCCTCTCCCTCCTTTCCTCTCCTTCATCGCCCAATTAACATAGTGTATTGGAAAAAGTGGATGTTCAATGAAAGTTTGAAATGAATCAGACAGAATCTAATTTCTTCATATTTGTTGCTCCTTTTTTCTCCTAATATTCATACATCAAGTCTTCTTTCCTAATCTCCCCAACCCAAAAGGGCTCCTTCTTCTTCTGAACTCACAATTTTTTTTTTTTTTGAGATAATGTCTTGCTCTCTTGCCCAGTAGGGAGTGCAGAGGCACAATCTCGGCTCACTGTGACATCCGCCTCCCAGGTTCAAGGGATTCTTGTGCCTCAGACTCCTGAGTAGCTGGGATTACAGGCATGTGCTCTCACACCCGGCTAATTTTTGTAATTTTAGTTGAAATGGGGTTTTGCCATGTTGATTAGGTTGGTCTCGAACTCCCGCCTCAAGTGATCCGCCCACCTTGGCCTCCCAAAGTTCTGTGATTACAGGCATGAGCCACTGAGCCCAGCCCACAATTTTTTTTTCCCTTCACAGCACACATGTCATAATCTGCTTTTATTTTGGTGAGATGTATCCCATCTCCTTTCTTGTCCAAGACTTTTGAGAACAGTGATCATGCCTTTTCCTCCTGCTACTTTCTATACTTCTTGAGTGCACTTGATAAATTTGTTGAATTGAATATTTGAGTGTAAAAGAAATGAGGAGAATCTCTCTTTCTTATATGAGATCAGCAGTACCAAAGACTTGAAATCCAAGATCTCTCTAAATGATTTCATGAGCTCCATTGTTCACTGAGGGAATAAAGAGGTCTATGTAGGCTACCACACTTGACAACATGAGTACTCACGCAGTTCTTTAAGGTTTTCAGAATTATGCAACAGACTTGAACCATTTCATTACTTAATTCTCACAAAAACACAATAATTAAGGACTTGTATCTCCATTTTAGAGTTGAAGAAACAAGTTACATTAGTAGCAGTTTCAGAGACAGAGTTAAGAATTTTATCCCAAGCCTTTTTGTGAATCCAACTCCATTGTCTCCTCACTCCTAGATGCCTGTGTATAAATGAGAATGGGCTTAGCCCGTCTAATACTTCTCACCCATTACAGGTATTTTAAAGAAGCATTATAGCAAAGGGAGTTAGGAAAAATCTTCTGGAACCAGACTGTGTTCAAATTCTGGTTCTGCCTAGCTGTAGGACCCAGGACCAGCCAACAATCACTCTAAAGAGGGGGCAAAAAATTACTTCAATCGCCAGTACTCTGCACTATATGTAATGGTTTGCTTTTATTACTACTTTGAATATTTTTTTAAAGAGTAGAGCATATGCAATATATTTGATATAATGGGAAAGGAAGAAGTATTTAGTAGCTTTTTGAGATCAATTTTTGAGACTAGTTCTAAGATATTTATGGCATTCACATCTAAAATCCCTTTCATATTCTCTACAACCTTTCCAAACATATTTAGTTTTCAAAATCAGATTGGAAATTATACAGGAATAGTTTTTCTCGTACTATTTCAGTACTTTCAGTTCCATTCCAGCTGGAGTCTAAAATATCATAGGATGCAGAAATGTAAAATTATGTGAAAACAAAATAATCCAAATGTATTTTTTATCCATTTTCAAAAAACATGTTTTTGGTTCACATGTGGAATAAACATAAATTATGCTATTTATTTGATATTATTGGAATATGAATTAATCATCTCAATAACTGGGCAACACACTGAGCACCATGCTGATGTCTGGTTGTGAAATAAAACTAGCAAAGTTATAAACATGGATATAGAATTTATTTAATCATTGAGTCTATAAATATCTATCTCATATGAGAGGTGGTGCTATAGAAAAAGCACACCTTTTAAAAGTACTCCACATGGGGCTTATACCTCCTGGTATAAGGAGAAATAAAATAAGTGAGTAATCACATCCTTTATGATGGATGCTGTGGAAGGAATGCACAGAGTGATATGAGCTGCTAGACTGGGAAGCAGAAGGGTGACTTTACATAGGGCTAATTTGGAAAGCAGCAAGAGGGAGTGGAAAAGACAAGGCAGAGACAGAGGTCTTAAGATGGTGACCCTTGAGGCCGTTTCACAGAATTTGGTGACACTGTATTATGAAAAAATAAAGAAATATCAACCATAGAGAGATAAATTACCAACAGTATTGGGTTTTCTTTTTTCATTTTCATGCTCACTCTACGTATATTTTTGTTCCTATCAGTAAAATTCTTGGTTTGGTTCAAATGTAGTTAAAATAGCTTAGACAAAGGTCAGCATTGTCCAAGATTCACGTGGTTGTATGTCCCTTTTTTTCCTTTTGGCATAAAAGTGCTAATCATATTAAAAAATTTTGAATAAATAACAGATATTAAAAATAAAGTTCACCCACAATCCCAAAACCCAAAAGTGAATGTTATTAATATGTTGGTCTATTCCTGAAGGAGGTTTGTTTCCAAAGTCCTGTTTGCGGTTATCTAACCTTTGCGAAATGAGGTTAAATAAAGCAGGCAGCAGATTCAGTTTAGAAAAAAGACAAGCGGCAGCAGAGGTCATACTGATACTCAGAGTTCAGATAGTAACAGGCATGCTTTGGCTTAAAAGTTACAATTGATCAGCAAAAAATGTTGTGGTCAGAACAGTATTGCCAGAGAAGTGTTTTGATTTCAAATATTGCTAAATCTTATCTCTCTGAGTAGTTGTGTCAATAAGAGATAAGGTCCTGCCTCACTTTGGAAGTAATAGCTTTAAGAGAAAGAGACCCTCAAGGAATGAGCCTTGTTCTGATGGGCAGAGGCTCCCGTGGTGGTTGGTGATGCTTTTGGCCCTGACAGGGTCCCAGCTGGGCCCCAGTCCACAACAAGGCCATGGCAGGGAATATTATTCATTCATATCATTTGAGACCCAGTTTTTCATAATGATCAACATCATATTTCCTCTACCTTCTCTCTCTCCAACTCTCAGACTTAGAAGCCTATAGGTTATAACCTGCGTTTTGAGGCAGTACTGAACTTACAGACCTTAGAACCACCCTCCACTAGACAGTGTGAGACTTGTGCTTCAGGGGCTTAGAACACACAACATGTTCGTCACTTCAACCCTAAGAACAAGCAAAGACATTGAAAACAAAGTACCAGCAGACGCCAAGTCTTTTAACAAGAGGAGTCTATCCATAGCCACTCAAATAAGAATACGCTGATTCAAAGAATCTTCTGCTGGGAACCAGGGATGGGAAATTAGAGGTAGAGATGATTAGACCACTCTTAATTGTTCTCTCATTTTTTCATTTTACACAATAATGAGACTTTTCCCTTTTGCAGCTCCTAGTGTCAAAGAACTGATTAGACTGAATGATGAACATAGGCTAGGGGAAATTAAAGTACATTGATTTTATTTCAGGAATCACTTGGAAATTATTTCTTCCAAGTATGTATGTATGTGTGTGTATATATATATCTTCAAAATTATATATAGTATATAATATATAATCCAAGTATATATATGCATGTATATGTACATATATATTCTATATATTTTTCTATTAGTGTGGGTGTGCGTTCATTATTGTAAATACAATTCTGTATCTTTTTCATTAAACATAAGCATCTCTCCATGTCATAAATTAATCCCCAAAAACACCTTATTGAATGACTAATAATCTATCATCCAGATATATCATAGTTTGTTTAATAAAAAGTACCCTATTGCCGAACTTTCAGTTGGCTTTCAATGTTATAAATGATACTATAATGAACATCCTAGAATATTTATCTTTTTCTAGTCACTATTGGTTTTTTAGATTAAAATCCTAAGATACAGATCCAGTATGATCAATCATTTGTAGATTTGTTAAGTTTCTTGACCTGTATTGTCAAATTGCTCTTCTCACTAAACCCAGCAGCATTAACGATCTTTTAAAAAATATTTACTGGCATTACTTTTAATAAAATTTAAGGTATCAGTCAGAGTCACTTTTTATTTTCCTATTTCTCTTTATTTCTATCTTCTTAGGAGGTAGGGAGACCAAAATAAGACTTGCAAAAAATTATTAGCCACAGTTAAAACACACACACACACACACACACGCACGCATGCACACACACACACACACGTAGTTAAAAAAAGGCACACAAGGTTGGTCTATGTGTTTATTTTTCAGGAACATTGTTTTCTTAGGACCATTCCAGTGACCTTGGTTAATACGGCTTTTGAATCCCGCATGGCCAACTTCGACTATTTTCAAGTAGGGAAATTCCTAGAACTTATTTGGATACTAATACACTTGAAACAATATGAACCATGGGTTAACATTATGCATTTAAACTACGCAGAAGAGGTCAGGCATGGTGGCTCACACCTGTAATCCCAGCACTTTGGGAGGCTGAGGCAGGAGGATCACCTAAGGTTAGGAGTTTGAGACCAGCCTGGCCAACATGGCAAAACCCCATTTCTAGTAAAAAAAAAAAAAAAAAAAAGCAAAAATTAGCCGGAAATGGTGGCGGGCACCTGTAATCCCAGCTACTCCGTAGGCTGAGTCAGGAGAATTGCCTGAACCTGGGAGGCGGAGGTTACAGGGAGCTGAGATCATGCAATTGCACTCCAGCCTAGGTGACAGAACAAGAGACACCGTCTCATAAATAAATAAATAATAAATTACAAAGCAGAATGTCAGAATAGTTTGACTCAGGGAATAATGTAGAAATAGCATGGTTTAAACATTTAGATTTACAATCTACATTGTGCTTGTTTCATTTAACTATTTCTAAGTGAAAATAATTTATCCTTTGAAATATTTTAGAAACATTTCGTTTTCCTAAAATATGTAATAAATTAAAACTTCATTCTGTGGGATTTAGCTGAACTGGTAAAACAAGTTCTTTTCTATAGCGGTCAAATCAGGCAGCTGTTTTACTTCTAACAACATGTTATCTTTTTCATATTTGTCATTTCCTTTGTGGAAATTGTAAAAGAGATTGACCAGCTTTTCCCCATAATGCTCATTTTCCTCACTACCTACCTATAATTTATCTATTTTTATACATCCTTCTTATTTAAAATTTAAATATTACAAACAAGGCCACTGTACCTTTGACAATAATCCTAAATTCCAATCCCCGTTCACAGAGCCAATAATTGCTACCAGGTTAATGTGGATACTTCTACACTTTTTGTTCTATGAATTTATAACAATCAATAGTTAACAATGAAAATATATAGTGTTGTTTTGTGTTCCTCTTTTATATAAATGGTATAATAATACACTTACCATGAGACCAGAAATCTAATTGTTTTTCCTTAACAGTACCTTCTTTCTTTTAACTGCTGCATTATATCCTATATTGCATCATCTAGCAATCTCTCTATACATAGACATTTAATTCTCTTCCAGTTCTTGGCTGTTAGAAATAAGACGGTGCAATGAACAAGCTTGTACATGCCTCTTTTTGCACCTAAGCAAGTAGCTCTAAGCAAAAATAATGCAAATTAGAAATTCTGGGCCATAAGTTATGAATATTTGTATTTTAATAAATATTCTACAAAATTAATTTCAAAATGGTTGTACCATTTTAGTTCGCGTCAGTTGATTATGAGAGTACCCATTTTCCAACACTTTAGAATAAACTCGATTTTGTTAAGTCTTTTATTTTTTTCTAATTTAAACAGTTGAAAACAAGTGATGCTGGATATCTTTGAATATGTTTATTGGTCAATTATATTTACTCTTTTGTAAATGGCTGTTTTATTTTCTTTGCTTTTTTTATCTCATTGTATGTGTATTTTTATTTCTCTCTGGAAGGTCACGTGTATTCTGGCTACTAATCCTTTGTCTATTATATATGTTGTAAAATTTTCTTCTACTGGCTTAAAAAATTTTGTTATGTTTTACTATCATGAGTTTTAAATTTTGATGAACTTGAACTGCTTAATTTATTATTCTGTCTTTCTATTTTTTTAATTAAAATACCTTCTTAAACTTAACATCAAAAAGACATTGCAATATAGTATAATACTTTTATGGCATTATATTTATGCTTAGATTATAACCATCTGAAGTTTGTTTTTATGAATAAGAACTATGTATTTCTAAATAAGTAGATAATTCTTCCAAGAACTTACATTAAGTAATATACTTTACCCATTTAAAATGCCACTTTTATCATTGAGTAAATAATCAAATATATTTTAGTTTATTCTTAGATTCCTAGCCCACTCCTTTGATCTAGTTTTAAATTCCTGTCCCAGCACTACAATATTTTGATTAGTATAATTCTATAAAATGTTTGATACATATTAGGCATATTTTTAGTTTTCTCCTATAGATTTATTTTTATTATTTTTACATATTCTCTCTTCTTTATGGATTTTAGAATAAGTTTTACATTTCCATAACACATCCTCTTAGTTCGTGTTAGTACTGTACTAAGTTCATAGACTATTTTGTAGAGAACAGACATCTTTTTTTTTTTATTTTATTATTATTATACTTTAAGTTTTAGGGTACATGTGCACAATGTGCAGGTTAGTTACATATGTATACATGAGCCATGCTGGTGTGCTGCACCCATTAACTCGTCATTTGACATTAGGTATATCTCCTAATGCTATCCCTCCCCCCTCCCCCCACCCCACAACAGTCCCCAGAGTGTGATGTTCCCCTTCCTGTGTCCATGTGTTCTCATTGTTCAATTCCCACCTATGAGTGAGAACAGGTGGTGTTTGGTTTTTTGTCCTTGTGATAGTTTACTGAGAATGATGATTTCCAATTTCATCCATGTCCCTACAAACGACATGAACTCATCATTTTTTATGGCTGCGTAGTATTCCATGGTGTATCTGTGCCACATTTTCTTAATCCAGTCTATCATTGTTGGACATTTGGGTTGGTTCCAAGTCTTTGCTATTGTGAATAGTGCCGCAATAAACATATGTGTGCATGTGTCTTTATAGCAGCATGATTTATAATCCTCTGGGTATATACCCAGTAATGGGATGGCTGGGTCAAATGGTATTTCTAGTTCTAGATCCCTGAGGAATCGCCACACTGACTTCCACAATGGTTGAACTAGTTTACAGTCCCACCAACAGTGTAAAAGTGTTCCTATTTCTCCACATCCTCTCCAGCACCTGTTGTTTCCTGACTTTTTAATGATTGCCATTCTAACTGGTGTGAGATGGTATCTCGTTGTGGTTTTGATTTGCATTTCTCTGATGGCCAGTGATGGTGAGCATTTTTTCATGTGTTTTTTGGATGCATAAATGTCTTCTTTTGAGAAGTGTCTGAGAACAGACATCTTAAAAGTATTGAAACTTTCCATTCACGAACAAAATTGTTTTCCTCACTTATTTAGGTTTTCTTTTATGCCCTTCAGTAAAGTCTTGTCAGGATTGTTCCTAAGTATTTGATATGATGATTATAAATAAACCTCTTGTTCTTATTTTATTTTCTAACTGACTCCTATTGTTGTGAATAAAAGCTATAGTTTATTTTATGTTGAGCATATACTTAGCTATTTTGATTAAACTTTCTTACTGGCTTTAAAATTTGTCACTTTGGGGTTATCAGGTAAATTCTTATCTGCAAATTGTGAAAATGTTGTAACTCCCTTTCCAATATTTGAAATGTTTTGCTTGTTTTATTACATTAGCAGGGACCTTGAGTTAAAAGTTAAACAGTTGTCTTCTAGTCAACAATGGGCCTGCTTCTAATATCTCACTATTAAGGATAGTGCTTATTCTCGGTAGATTCTTGTATGAAGACAAAGAAGTTACCTTATATTTCTTTATTTTACAAAAGTTTTTTAATTATTATAAACATATTTCCTTCAGAATGCTTTTCCGAAATCAAGTGAGATGATTGGATTTCCCTCCCTAAATATATTAATGTAGTGAATTCCATAGAAAGATTTCTAATGTTGAGCCATCTTTATGTTCCCAAGATAAATCCGTACTTCATTATGCTATTATTTTTAATTGCTGTTTTCAATGTGTTACCATTTTATTATACATTTTGTATCCATAGTAATCCTGTTTAAGATAGAAACTTTTATGCAGTGGCTTATGCCTGTAATCCCAGCACTTTGGGATTGAGCCCAGGAGTTGGAGACTAGCCTGGGCAACATGGCAAAACCCCATCTTTACAAAAAATATACAAAAATTAGCCAGGCATGGTGGCGCATGCCTATGGTCCCAGCTACTTGAAAGGAGGAGGTGGGAGGATTCCTTGAGCCTGGGAGGCCGAGGCTGCAGGGAGCTCTGATTGTGCCACTGCACTCTCCATCCTGGGTGACAGAGTGAGACACTGTCTCATACCAAAACAATAACAACAAAAAAATACTTGCTCATAAAAAAATCTGAGTCTGGAACCTTAGTGGGGGCTGAGAGGTAGGGAAAATCATTACTTTATTACCACTTCAATGTCAATTATTTTTCTCTATTTAGATTTTCCTGTTCTTTTGGAAGTTTAATCAAATTAGCCAAATACAGGCTCAACATATAATAAACTGTGGCTTTTATTCACATCAATAACAGCCAGTTAGAAAATAAAATATATACCTCTGTGTCTGTTACTACTTTTTCATTATTTAGGTTTTTCAGTTCTTCTTTTGCCAATTTTAGTAGTTTTGAAATATATAGAGATATTCCTCTTATTTATTAATTTTTTAAATCCATACTTTATTTTGTCTTAATCCTAATTTTCAAAGGTTGATTTATTTTATATGACCTATTAATGAATTCATTTTTTCCAAATTATTTCAATGAATAGTTTCATTTATTCATTAATTGTTATATTTACCTTTCTTCATTCCTTTCTTGGATTTATTTTTGTTCTTTTTTTTAGATTGTTAGAATGGTTGCTTAGTTCTTTTCTTTTTAACCTAAGTTTTTTTTTTTTCTTTTTTTGAGACAGAGTCTCGCTCTGTTACCCAGACTAGAGTGCAGTGGCGCGATCTCAGCTCACTGCAAACTTTGCCTCCCGGGTTCAAGCAATTCTCTGCCTCAGCCTCTTGAGTAGCTGGGATTACAGGCGCCCGCCATCACGCCCGGCTAATTTTTGTATTTTAGTAGAGACGGCCAGGCTGGTCTTGGACTCCTGATCTCGTGATCCACCCACCTCAGCCTCCCAAAGTGCTGGGATTACAGGCGTGAACCACCGCACACAGCCCTAAGTTTTTAATAAATGCATTTAAGATGACAAAATTTCCTAAGTATTCCTTTGGCTACATATCACAGGTTTTGAGAAATGTATTATACATTTCTCAAAATGTATAATATATATACATACAGATAGATATATAGATACAGATAGATATAAGCTTTCATCCACAGTTCCTGGCTTATAATTCCCATAGCCCTTGTTATTTCCTAACTGATTAAACAATGAGCATATATTTTATTAAAGTATTTGGCCTTTGTTCTTAGTTCCTGAAGCAGCTTCAGAATAGTTTCAGAGCAATAATGGTAAAAGATAGTATCTTATTGTAATGTTGGGGCACTTTAGGCCTCAGAAACAGGCCTCAGAAAACAGAATATCTCTCTCTGACCCTCTCACTCCCTCCTTTCACCTTCTCCTTTTTCTCCCCAAGACAAGCCGCAGAAACTAAAATCTACTCTAATTTCCCCCAACCTTTCTGTCTTAGAGCTGGCCATAAAGAAATTCTCTGACCTACCTTGTCTGATTGTAGGTCATAAGACCCTCATTTCAGAAGAGGTCCTGCCCATGCCTGGAAGTGAGACCAAGAAGACTGAACAGAGAGGCCTTTCTGGGTTTCCCCTCTGAGTCTATTAGCATCAGCTCTATCCCTTTTGTTCCATCACATTTCTACATGGTTGCTCAGTCTTCAATCATGCCCATTCAGTGAAATCTCCATAAGACGCCCAAAGAGGATGGGGTACAGAGAGCTTGAACAGCTGAACACAAAGAGACTTACAGGAAAGTGAACAAGACTCATCTACAGTAGGGTGGGAGCACCCTAACTCCATGCGAATGGAAGCTCCTGCACTTGGTACCTTTTCAAACCTCGCACTATGAATTTCTTTATCTGGCTTTTTATTTATATCCTTTAAAATATCTTTTATAATAAATGGATAAATGTGTTTCCCTGAGTTTTGTGAGATGCTCTAGCAAATTGACTACGCTTAAAGAGGCGGTTGTGGGAACCCCAACAGGAAGCTGGTAGGTCAGAAGTTCAGAGGCCTGGACTTGCGACTGGTGTCTGACGCGGGGCAGTCTTGTGGGAACTGACACTATCTCCTGGAAGATGACATCAGAATTGAATTGGATTAGAAGACGCCCAGCTGGTGTCCACTACAAAACTGATTGCTTGCTTATTGGTTGGGAGAAATCTCCACACATTGGGTAAAAGAAGTTTTCTGTGTTGATTGCTGTGGTGTAAGAGCAGAAGAAAAAGTTATTTTCTACACAGTATGTAATTGTCTTATTTTGAATCTATTCTAAACATACTTTTTGCAACCTTTGCTAACATAAAAATTTACATTTTCTTTACTTATTTAATTTGCTATATAGCCTTATTATCCTTTGTATTCCTTGGATACTCAGTGGAGATGAAATGTTTATTCTCTGAAAATAGAAAAGCCCTGTAGACTACAGAGATCATACTGGGTGACTAGAGATTGAAGAGTGCACAATATTTCATTCCTATAAACATGGATCCTTAACGTGTGACCTGGAGAAAATATTATCCATGTAATGTCCTCTAGTCTTCCAAAAAGACTTAACACTCCTTTGAGAAGGAGAAGAACAATAATCAGTTGAGATTGGAACTCAACAAGCAGGCTCACATTATTGATATTTTTATTTCTAGGCTCAAGAAAAAAGGCTGCTTCTAATTATACTCAAGGTCCAATCCATTGTAATTTAAAAAAAAAATATTAACAGTTCCCTCTTGTAGCCTTGGTCAAACATTAAGTCCTAAATTGGTAAGGATGTCTATTGGACTGAAAAAGATATTTCTCAGTGTCTGGGAAAGGAAGAATTGGTCAGATGGTGTGAAGTTCAACTGTGGGACTCATAATCTCTGGCAAATTATGCTGCTTCTCACAAAAACATTCGTGCACACTCATATCCTTTCTTACACCAACTTAATACAGAATTCTGCTAATTTAACTAAGGTAAATGTTTCACACAAAACCCAATTTTGCAGACATTTTATTTTTCTTTTATGTTTTGATTGTCACCTTTCAGCTCAAAGGGTTTTAGGGAGCTAGAAACTCTATTTTTGCAGTGTACAGACTTTCCGTTTCTCCTTTTCATTCACATTTCTAAAGATGATTGGCTATGAATTTAATCTTGTTAACACCAAGACCTTTTCACCACCAAGTTTTAAGAATTACCTGTTAGACCACTGAATAATACCACTAGCAAGTAAAGTACAGGGGATATATGAAGTTATCAGGCAGAGCAGTATTTGTTCCCTATCAATGTGTATCTAACAAAACATTACACAGAATACTTTCTGCCTGCTTTAAAACATTTCGATGAAGTTTCTTTTTTGTTCTAAGATGAATAATATTTACATTTCAATTAAAATTTAACTAAATTTGGCAAGCCATGGGGAGTTCAAAAGTTTGTGAAGGTCCAGAAACCTTAATATTTTATTTGAATTGAATACTCACTTTTTAACCTTAGCCATAAAGCTATATTGGTCTGTTTCCCACTTAGAACTCATCAATTCTTGTACATTATTCAATAATTGGTCAAGTACCTGTGACCCAGGAGTTGCTGATGTGACATTGTCCTTAAAGAAATAATATTTTGCAAATAATTCATGACACCTGTAAAGAATTTTTGGGGTCCTAAGTGGTGGAGACAGATTGTGACTGTATTTACTGATTTTTACTAGAAAGTTGCTCAACTCACTACTTAACCCTTGCCTAAATGGTTGTGTGTTAGCACATACAAATTAAGTGTACATATCAGATTTAATTTGTAAGTTTTATTGGTTGTTATAAAAAAAAAAAACTTTCATTTTGGCCGGGTGCGGTGGCTCACGCCTGTAATCCCAGCACTTTGGGAGGCCGAGGTGGGCAGATCACGAGGTCAAGAGATCGAGACCATCCTGGCCAACATGGTGAAACCTTGTCTCTACTAAAAATACAAAAAACATTAGCTGGGCATGGTGGCAAGGGCCTGTAGTCCCAGCTACTGGAGAGGCTGAGGCAGGAGAATCGCTTGAACCTGGGAGTCGGAGGTTGCAGTGAGCCGAGATCACTCCACTGCACTCTAGCCTGGGCAACAGAGCGAGACTCCGTCTCAAAAAAAAAAAAAAGAAAAGAAAAAAAAAACTTTCGTTTTAAGAGTAAATCTTAGAAGTGATAGCAATCCACTGCCAAATAATAAAACCTTGTTAATAAAATATTAACAAATCGAAGGAAAAAGCTCTGAGGTTTTTATTAAAAATTGTATACTTGTATCTACCTTTATTCTTTTAAAGAGAAACAGAAAGCCTTGTCTTTGATTTTTAATAGTAAATATGATGAATTTGTATTAAGTGAAAGAAGTTTTTAATTTCTACTTGTGTGAAACATTTACCTCCCTTAAATTATAGTCATGAAAATGAAGACAAAAATCAAAATACAGTCTCTGCCATCAAAGTCAAAGAACATGATCTTTTTTTATCTCCAGGTTAATTTTTAGTGTGAAAGCAAACTATCTTAAGCACAATCACATCCTCTTATAATGGTGAAATTCACCTTGTTTTGAGGAGAAAGGTTGCTGTGGAACTTCTTTTGAGAATTGTCTATTCATGTCCTTAGCCCACTTCTTTGTGGGATTATTCTTTTCTTGTTAATTGGTTTGAGTTCCTTGTAGATTCTGAATATTAATCCTTTGTCTAATGCATAGTTAGTGAACATTGTCGCCCACTCTGTGGGTTGTCTGTTTACTTTGCTGATTATTTCTTTTGCCATGCAGAAGCTTTTTAGTTTAATTAAGTCCCATCCATTTATCTTTGTTTTTGTTGTGTTTGCTTTTGGGTTCTTGGTCATGAACTCTTTGCCTAAGCCAATTGTCTAGAAGAGTTTTTTCGATGTTATCTTCTAGAATCTTTATGGTTTCAGGTCTTAGATTTAAGTCTTTGATCCACCTTGAGTTGATTTTTGTATAAAGTGAGAGATAAGGATCCAGCTTCTTTCTTCTACATATGGCTTGCCAATTAATCCACACCATTTGAACATTTGAATCGGGTGTCCTTTCCCCACTTTACTTTTTTTTTTTTTTTTTTTTTTTTGCTTTGTCGAAGATCAGTTGGCTGTAAGTATTTGGCTTTATTTCTGGGTTCTCTATTCTCTTCCATTGGTCTATGTGCCTATTTTTATACCTTTCCATGTTCTTTACGCAGTAGATTGTATTTTGATTCTTATGGTTATTAAACACAGAGCCTGTAGCTACTTGGCTGTTGTTTGTTTGTCTAGACACAGGGTCTTGCTGTATTGTCCAGACTGGAGTGCAGTGGCACAGTCATAGCTCACTACAGCCTTAACCTCCCAGCCTCAAGTGATCCTCCCACCTCAGTTTCCCAAGTGTGTAGCTGGGACTACAGGTGCATGCCACCACACCCTGCTAATTAAAATAATTTTTTAGTAGAGATGGGGGTCTTCCCTTATTGCCCAGACTGGTCTCAAACTCCTGGCTTAAAGTGGCCTCCCTGCCTCGGCCTCCCAAAGTGCTGGGACTACAAGTGTGAGCCACCATGCCTGACCAAGCCTGCAGCTACTTGTAACCCAGTCCTGTAAATGCTCAATGGTCCTGGTCTTTGCTCTTTGGCTATGGCTGCTTGCCAGCTAGTTTGTAAGCTGCATTGGCTTCTCGGCTCAATACATTTATCTTACAAACTCATTCTAGAGCATAAAAAAGGTATATATTTTTTCTACCTACATACTTATGGCTATCAGCTCACTAATCCAGCTCAATTATCTAGATATCTTGTTGGTATGCATTTATTACCCATGGCCACCTGATCCAAAGTGCTGATGTATTTAGTATCTCTTCAATGATAAATTAATTTTATGTATAGCAAAGACTAGTTTATCCCCTAATTTGATTAAGAGATAGAAAATCAATTAATGACAAGCCATTCACTTACTCTGGTAACCTTAAAAGTCAGTCAACATGCATGTTCTATGTTCTTATTGAATTTAAGGTATTATCTCCAGGAAATTATCTGAATTGCCAAATTCACCTAGAATTGCTAGAATTAGGCAAACTTATGTTACTACATGTTTCCTTCCTGTATATTTTTCCTTCCTGCCCCCTCTCTTTTATTCTTTTTCTCATTTCATCTTTTGAATACAAAGTAAATAATGATTACATTCCATTTACATGGTCACAAGAAAAATATCTAAATTTCATCTATATACTTGGAAACACATCATTACCAGTCATAAAATGGGAGCTAATATTCATTGTAGTGCTAATTGCTCTACATGTGCTATTTCATGGCCATTCTAGGAGGAATGAATACTATCATTATGAGTCCTGTTTTGCAAATCGGCATAGAGAGGTTAATTAGAGTACCCAAGGTCATACAGATAGTAATAGTGACATCAGGATTCACTCAAATTATCTAACTCCAGAGCCTAGAGCCTAGGAGTGCTCATTCATGTACACACAAACACACTCTCTCTCTCTCTCACACACACACACATATATACTATGTATATTAACATTTAAACTTCATAATAACCTTTAAAGTAAGCACAAAAGTGTATTCTATACAAATAGAAAAACCGAGGCACAGAGAGATTAAATAATTTGCTCAAGTTAACACAATTGATAGGTAGACAAACTGGGAGCCCAAGCATTTTAGCTTCAGAATCTGTGCTTTTAACTGTTATAGTCTTTCTCCGTGAAAAATGATCATAGCAAAAACATGCCATTTCTAGCAATAAATATGTGTCTATATGGAGACACATTTGCAGAAATAGAATGTACCACAAATACACTTATTTTTGTTCAGAAGCATCTTTATTTTCCATCTCTATTGCCAATGTTTTTTTATTTTTGTAGTACTTTTCTTTATACACTTAAAGGTCTAGGGTACATGTGCACAACGTGCAGGTTTGATACCTAGGTATATGTATGCTGTGTTGGTTTGCTGCACCCATCAACTCATCATTTACATTAGGTATTTCTCCTAATGCTATCCCTCCCCCAGTCCCCCACCCCCCGACAGGCCCCAGTGTGTGATGTTCCCCGCCCTGTGTCCAAGTGATCTCATTGTTCAATTCCCGCCTATCAGTGAGAACATGCAGTGTTTGGTTTTCTGCACTTGTGATAGTTTGCTGAGAATGATGGTTTCCAGCTTCATCCATGTCCCTGCAAAGAACATGAACTTATCCTTTTTTATGGCTGCAGAGTATTCCATGGTATATATGTGCCACATTTTCTTAATCCAGTCTATCAGGCAGTTTCCCAGTGCTGGCAAAACCTGTACACATTTGTATTACACAAATTCCACATATGTTTCTGATTCATCCCAGTTATTAGTAATTAATATTTTTGCTGGTCTTTACATTTACATTTGGCTTATTTATTCTAAATGAGAATCAAATACAAAGGGAAGATATATTTGGGGTCTGAGAATGGAATTAAGGTGGATGGCAACTTCAATTTGTGAAATGATATTTAAAGAAAACTTAGTTAGAAAGATATATTAAAACACAGTCTATTCACACTCAGATCACATTCACAGTATGAGGTGCTAATTGATAAAAACATGACATTGATGACAACAGATTAATTCCAGATACAGTCTCCATAATATTATGACTAGAGGAGCAGTAATGAACTTTTCATTGTTATTATGCAGTAGAGAGAACCATAATTGTTTCACCCAGTGTGACTATTTGATTAATGTTTGTCATAGTCTCCATTCCCTACGTTCCATATTCACTCAGATACTAGGCCTGTTTTAAATCACTAGTGTATGCTCAATGTTGGGCCCAGAGAAGGCCCTCAATAAATAATGAATGAATGAATGAATGAATGAATGGATGAATGAATGGAGGTATAATAGTGACTGAAACTTAAGTGCATAGAAGCCTAAATTCAATCCCCCATATACCACATATGAAGCCAATGGCACCAAGTTTAAGTTTATCTCACCAGATGGAGGGCCAAACTGGTACAGTAGCTCCTACCTTGATGGAATGGCTGAGTTATGACTAGGAAGACAACTGTGACCAGAGCTGGCAGCACCTGGAGACATTCGTCTCTATTTATTCCCTGATTCAAAATAAAAGAATCACTCCTCAACTGAAGCTATGACCCTGTGGATTACTCCTTCCTCCTTGACACTATTTCTTTAGTTGGCTCCCAAGATGCCACATTCTCCTTGGTTTCTCCTATCACACTCTTCGCTCATTTGGGTTCTTTTGCTGGTTTCCCTTCTTCTTCCCCACTTCTTGTCTTTTCATTCTTTTAATAGTGTCTTTAGAAGAATAGACTTTTTAAGTTTTAGGAAGTCCGATTTATTATATTTTTATTTTACGGAGTATGTTTTTGGTGCTACAACTAATAAATCTCTGCCTAACCCAAGATCACAAAGACTTTCTCCCATGTTGTCTTCAAGAAGTTTTACAATTTTCAATTTAACATTTAGGTCTATGATCTATTTAGAGTTAATTTTCATGTATGGTGGAAGATATGAATTGAAGTTCATATGAATTAGCCGTTGAGAAAATATAAATTAAAACCAAGATAACTTATCACCACATATTAAAATGGCTAAAATAAAAATTGCTGACTATGTCAAATAAAAAAATAAAAATTGCTGACTCTATCAAGTGCTGGTGAGGATGTGGAGCAGCCCATACATTGCTGGTGTGAGTGCAAAGTGATGCTGCCACTTTGGAAAAGAATTTGTAAGTTTCTTGCCAAGTTAAACGTGCATTGCCATATGACTCAGCAATCTCACTCATAGTATTTACCCTCAAGAACTGAAAACTTATAGTCACATGAAAACATGTATATGAATATTTATAGCAACTGTTTTTATAATTGCCAAAACTGGAATCAGCCAATATGTCCTTCACTGGGTGAATGGACAAACAGTTGTTGACACATACAATGGAATACTATTCACCAATAAAAAGGAATGGACATTCAACAACATGGTTAACTCTCAAGGCATTATACTGAGTGGAAAAAGCCAGTTCGAAAGTTTACAAAATATATGATTATATTATATGACATTCTCAATTATAAAATAGGGTGATGGAGAACAGATCAATGGTTTTCAGGGAAGGAAGAAGGGAGAAACATGACTCTAAGGAGATAGCATGAGAAGGATTTTTGGGGTGGCGGAACTTTTCTGTATCCTATTTTATATGAACCTATACATTTGCCAAAATTCATATAACGATACTGAATAAATAATGAAAAACTGCAAATCTAATAGAATTCTTATGCTCATAAATATGTTCAGTTGTGCCTTGGTACCTTCTTTTCTCTGGCAATCTACTCATATCTGAAAGTAAATGGAAAACTAGGAATTGACTGATCAAAATTGACATTACTAATGAAGTATCAGAGATATATATTAACTTGATAAGATTAATTTTAGTAGAAACCAGTTCTTCTACAGATAATTTTAGCTTCATTCTCATTCTTGTATTTATTCATCTCAGAAATATATATTGAGTGCCTACTATGGGCCGGGAAGTATTTTAGGTACTGGGATAGAAGAGTGAAAAAGCAAAGTCCCTGTACTCACATATCTTACTTTCTACTGGAGAGAAATGGACCAAAACCAAAACAAATAAAAAACACACAAATAAGTATAGGGAACATCAGGAGTAAGAATTCCTGTGAAGGAAAAAGCAGAATGGAGGGATGGAGAATGAAGATGGTTGGGAGAAAGAGAGAGTTGCTATTTTAGAGGCACTGGTCCTGGAAGGGGCACCAAGAAAGTGATATTTATCTTGGCAAAAACGTGACAGAAGATATGGCTATCTAGATGTTCCAGAAGAGGGTAGAATAAGGACTAAGACCCTGAGGGGATTCTGGATCTGAGGGGTTCACAGAACAGCAAGGAAATGAGAGCAGCTAAAGCAGCATTAGGAGGGAAGCTGTGGCAGTGTGGTGGCCATGGGTCAGGTCTCACAGTGTAGTCCATTTAAAGAGTGAGTGAGATGCAAAACCACTCGCAGTTTTAAAGAACAGATCCATGATCTGAAATGTGTTTTAAAAATAATTGCTCTGGGCTGGGTAAAGATCAGATCTTAGGGTGGCAGAGAGATCAATTATGGTGCTATTGAAATTGCCAGAGTAAGAGATAATGATGACTTGAACTAGGTGGGGATAGAGATGATCAATAGGTTATCAAATTACAAAGCACATTAGCATAAAGACTTACATTACATAAATATCTCAGTGTAATAAAAATATTAAAATGCTAATTTTTGTTCCTCGATAGCCTAGTTAGCATTCTGTAACAAGGCATTCATTTTTCTCAGTTTGATTTTATTATGAAATTATTATGTATTTTTCTTATTTGCAGTATTAGGTTAAAGGATAATCTATTTTAAGTGGAAAGATACAGCATATATCAAGATCTCTATAAAAATCCAAGGCCATATTTTGGAAGTTATATTAAATATAATAATGACATAATGAGATATTTGGAAAAAATGAGATTGATGATTTTCTCCTTGTATCTTACTGGAATTATTTGAGGATAAATAGTTTTTTAAAACAAGCAAGACAAACAAGATCCTCCTCACTGCCAAATCAGTGAACTTCTCAATTTCAAAAGAACTCTTTAGCTACTGCCTAGAGCCATTTCCTCATTTTTGATGACAGCAAATGAGTGGTTCATTTTCTGTTTTACAGTGTTATGCCCTTCAGCAAATTCTGAATAAAACTGCTGCACTTGTTTGGTGAGAACTTTTTCAACATTTCATGCTGAACATATCCACTGTTCATAACCAGAGCAGATAAGTTCAAAGACTAAAGGCAACTTTCGAAACACAAATGCAAAATAAAATGAAAATATAATAATATGAAATCTTAACATTGATTTGCCAATGATCTGTCTTGAGTTGTTTATAAATCTGACCATACCTTTGCAGTGCCAACCCAGGCTGGCAATAAGACATTTAGGACCAAGATTCCGAACAATTCATGCATGTTTCACAGGCCAAAGTTCAACTCATCATTTAAAACTTTTACTCAAGACCTTATAGAATCAAGTCATGCTTTCTACAAGTCAAAACATCTGCTGGTGCGCTGTTCACCTCCTTGTAAACATTGCCTAATGTATGGAGAAAAAAAGTCATATAAAACAAGGTAGTCATGATAACTGTTCAACACTGTCAGCATAGTCAAGAGTCACCATTTCTCCTGAATATATTTGGTGCTGCTTCTATTAAGCAAAATACCTTCCAAACATAAAACTCTGCTATTTAAAATTCAGGCATAAAAACATTTTCCTGGGGCTAATTTATATTTAAAATCTCTACCAATGTCTATGTGTCAGCACTCAACCATGACTTCAGTTTACTGTCAACACACAGATAGACAAAGATCGTGCATAGACCATATTGATCAAATTATTTCTTATCAGAGTCTCATTGAAATGCAAAATGGTTAGTACTTAGAAAACCATATAAATCAATTATCCTAATCTGGAACTTGCAGACAGAATGTCAAATGAAATTTTAAGGTCTTATTTTATCTGCATGTGAAATTGAGAGCTGAGAAATATGAGTTTGCTAAGGATATTTTTGGTTTGTTAATGACAATAACAATGCATGCTCATAAAAAATTATTTTGTCAGGTATGAGTAACTTCTATGGACTTTCTCATTTTTAGCTCATTTATAATAACTTCTAATTCCTGACTTAAACTATAAGGTAGAAAAGATGACGTGGGAAAAGAGAAGAGTAGTTCAGATTCAGTGTTTGAATGTGAGGTGTCTGTGGGACTTTCAAGGAGAGATGTCCAGGAAGCACCGAACTTGTGCATGTCATGGTTTAGGAGATAAATCTGGGCTAAAGATGCGGGTTTGTGTCAAAGGATATTGGTGCTAGATGCAGCTATGTATGTGGAAAAATAAGGACATATGAGGAAGAAAAGCCCTGGGCACACCAATGTTTATGGGATAGTAGAAGGGAAGTCCCTGAAGAGAAGGGAAAATAGAGGACAAAAACAGGGCATGGTGTTAAGGCTAGGGAGGAAAGCGTTCAAGGAAGGGAGAATGGCCAACAGCATTATCAGAGGATGCTGAGACATCTGTCTCATGAATTTGACTAGTCTAGGTACTTCATATAAGTGGAATCAGACAATATTTTTCCTTTTGTGGCTGTCTTATTTCACTTAGCATATTATCCTCAAGTTTCATCCATGTTGTAGCCATATGTCAGAATTTCCTTTCTTTTTGAGGCTGAATAATATTCCATTGCACCAGTATGCCATGGATAAGAATTCTTAATGTGCATCTGGTAACCTAAACTTTATGGAAATACTGTCTAAAAAAGTTATTAAAAACTGAAAATTGAATTTTGATTGAATTGGTTGAAACAATTGGAAGGTATAGAGTCCTGAAACTACAAACTAATTTAGACAGTTTCTGATAAATAACATTCGTACGTTCTCTAGCATAGAACAGTTAATACTGGGAGAAACAAAACAATAATAAGAGTTTAAATTATATGAGTATATGATTATTCAGATAATTTTGGTCTTTCTTCTTAAATGCTGTAATAGTTTTTTTTTCCTTTTATACCTTTATTTGCATACTTATCTGGTTCTTTTTTTTAGAAGAAATTCCTAGACATAGTATTACCAGGTCCAAAGTTGGGTGGGTGTGTGTGTGTGTGTGTGTGTGTGTGTGTGTGTGTGTGTGTAGTTTTTCTTTGCTTGTTTCTAGTTTTATGGAGTTTTCTTTTTTTTTTGAGAAAGACGGGTAGTGGTTGCACAACATTGTGAATATACTGATGCCATTGAATTGTATACTTTAAAATGATTAATTGTATGTGAATTTCACCTCAATGAAGAAAAATGCTGTAATAGTGGAAATTTTCTTTAAGCTTGGAATTGAGGTTGTATTTTTACTACAAATGTCATATCCCATGTGTTGGTATACAATGCTGGTACATTTATAATTAAATGGATTAATATTATAGTTCATTATTCATAAAAACAGAAGGAAATGAGCTTTTTAGAGATACCTTTGCACATATGGTTCTCTCTGCTCAGTATCTTTTCCAAAGTTAGTTCATCCTGCAAGGCGCAACTTATTGCCATTTTCTTATAAGAGTCTTCCTCATCACATAAAAATAAGTGTTTCCTTCTTTTCATACTCTATTATAGCACTTAGCCTCTGCCTGGTTGGGTCTGTTCCCTCTGCTGAACTGAAGGTTTCTTGAGAACAGGATCATGCTCTCTTCCCCTTTGTATTTATCAATCACATAGTATATATACAGTCAATGCTAGTTATGTTAAAACTTACTGTATATAAAGCATTGAGCAATGTCCTTTGGTTGACAGTCACTGTTCTTGAAACACTTAGATATAGTCAGTATAGATCGACCATTCACACATGAACTCACTTAAGGACAAAGGCAAAACACTTATCCAATGCAAAATTATAAGCAATAGAATAAGTTGGTTATAACACAATTATCTGTAAAATACCATGGGTGTGTATCAAATTATTTCTCATGTAACAAAACACCAAACAGAAAGAATTAATGTGTGCGACCAAATATTGAGCCTTAGATGTGGCTAGTTTTAAAGATCTGAGGATAAAAACATGCAAAACAAGACATTCTGGAGATAGAAAAACGACAAAGGGAAGTGTGTCATGGGATCCTGGAAAACAGATTCTTATTAGGGAAGTGGGCAAAGATAATCTGGGTCTCTAGAAAAAGATTAGAAATCTCTGAAGATGTGAATAATGACAAAATGCCTGTAATAGAGTTACAAATTTACTCACATCTCCACTCAGATTTGGAAAGAAAATGTTGTCTCTTCATTTCTCTGTACCAGTCAGATTGTCTCCATGATGTGCACCTACAGGGTAAGGAGAACAAAAAAGGAAAAATCTAAAATATAGTCCCATTTGAAAAACTAAATCCATTAGAGTATTAGTCCCTGGTAAAATGAGCAGTATCTTAGAGGACCTCTTCTTCAGCCATTATCTAAATGGTATTTGCAGTTTGGGAGCATACAGCTTATTTGACATCACAGGGGCTATAGGAAGGGGTTACCTCCTAGGGCCTCACTGGTTTGTGCTGTGGGGCAGCACAAGCCAGTGAGGCCCTGATCTGCTGTATGGGCCAAGTGGCGGTGGAGCATCTGTGCAGTGTTCTCGCATCTGCTGAGAAAGTGTAAGCTGGGGGAACTCAGGGTGTGGACATTCTGGACTTGGTCAGGGCACAGTTTTCTTCCTGTTGACTTAGCCCCTCCTTAAGCCTCACAACCATTTGGCTACACAGCCCCTGAGCCCTGACTTGAGAGTTCTCTAGACCAACCTGACTCTCAGTTTACTTCCACCTGTCTCCCTCAGGGCACACAGGTACTTGTGAGTCCTATCTCTGACCCACAGGAGGCAGATTAAAGGAGGAAGCCACACTCAGGTCTTCTTTTGGTCTACTCTCCACCACCAAGTGATCTGCTCTATTGGGCCAGCCAAATATGAGAGCCTTTGGGGGCATCTCATTCCATGTCACACATCTTCTCCCATGAGGACTTCAGCCTGGAAAGAGGAGATCTAGACACAAGGGTCTCTCTGGCTTCCTCAATCTGCCATTCCCTTTCTCTTCCATTCAACTCTTTGGACCAACCAGACAAGATTTTCCTTCTTCCTTTTTGACTAGAACCTCTTTTTCACAAAACTCTGTGATTAATCTTGCTAGGCCAGCTTCTAGAAGTTTTAAATGGGAAAAAAGGGAATTTAGAAAATCCTCTCAGATATATAGTTTTCAAGGCTACTGTCTGTCAGCACACTGCCTTTTAGAATATCTTTCCTTCTCTGCGTTTTTGTTGAAATTCGCCTAATTTCCACTAAATTCCCAAGTCCGACTATGGGAAAAAAACATTCACAAGGAAATATAAAAAACATAAGCACATTAGATTTCTGAAAATATTATGTCCATATATTATACCTATCCCCCTAGAACTCTATTCTTTCTCTAACTGGAAAAATATATAGATTATACTCCTGTGCTCTCTGAAATTTTCCTTAAGAGAAAACTGAAGTTTGATTTCTGAACTTCTAATGCACTTTCTTTTCATTAATTTTTCCATGTTTATAGATTCTTTCTGGGTAATTAATGTTACATTCCTTAGTTTTCTAATGTTATAAAAATATGTTTACTTTTAATTATTAAGCAGTTCATATTAATTTGTGAATCTTAAAGATAAAAGCTAACTGAGTTAGTAAAAGTTTTGAATCAAATATACTAGCATTTAAATACCCTCTTTGAACTCCATTGGGTTTATTTATTTTCTTTATGACCAGTTCAGTTCACAATGCTGATTTTAATCCAAATATTTGCCTTCCAAGATGCTGGTTCTACCATTTATAATCCATACTGTACCTCTTTGTAGATTACTGCTTGGCATTGCTGCAAAGTGAAAGAGAATTTAATTTTCCTGAGGCTGTTTGATTATATTTACCTACTGAAGTTTTCATTGTGAAACAAGCCCTATGAACATTTACAGAATGCATGTTTCCTTTTTTTCTAAACTCTTTCTAGTAGAATTGGTTCTACACCAGTTGTTTTTAAACAGTGGAAATATAAATATATTTTGGTCAAAAGGAAAAATTTGAGAGTGTACATGGATAGCTTCTGAGAAGGTGGATCAAAAATTCAATTATGTGATTTCATCAAATAAAAAAGTAGTAGACACAGTTTTTACTCTAAGTACCAGTCATATCAATGGGAAAGGATATTTAAACTACAAGTTATAGACATAAATTCATTTTAATTATTGTGCATTTTCCCTTACTGTTCTATCAGATTACCATGTATAGCAACTTGCCATTCAGCAGTTACTCATTTCTAAGGTTGTAAATGTCGAGAAATACCAGACTATCACCCTGGACTCTGTAGTGTGATTGTTTAATGTGTATGTGGTTTCATACCCAAATGAGTCATTCTGCCAAGAACCTTGAGAATATCGGTCTAGTCTAGACATTTCAATCTTAATGATTGATACTCAGCTTTGGCATAAGATTATGCATCATTAGAAAGAGGATGTAGGTGTAAAATGGTTCTGTGCAAATACAAACATTATATACTTAAGCCCACAAAATCTTGACTAGTCATTTCCTCTGCTAAACCTTTCCATTCCCACTATTTTTTTTAAATCATCACTTGTATCACCAACTGCTCATCAGTAAACCTCATATCTCTAGAATAATCTCTGCTGTCGTATTTGTATTTCTAGCATATACTATGATGTCTGACTTAGTAGCTTCATAAAAATCTATTGAATGGGCCAGGTGTGGTGGCGCATGCCTGTAATCCCAGCACTTTGGGAGGCCGAGGTGGGCAGATCACCTGAGGTCAGGAGTTTGACAGCAGCCTGGCCAACATAGTGAAACCCCACCTCTACTAAAAATAAAAAATTAGCTAGGCATGGTGGTGGGCTCCTGTAATCCCAGCTACTCAGGAGGCTGAGGCAGGAGAATCGCTTGAACCCGGGAGATGAGGTTGCAGTGAGATGAGACCATGCCATTGCACTCCAGTCTGGGTGACAGAATGAGACTCTGTCTCAGAAAACAAACAAACAAACAAAAAAAATAACAACAAAACAAAACAACCTGAAAACCAAAACCAAACCAAAACAAAAAATGTATTGAATGAATACTGACTTCAAGGGACTCAGGAGAAAGCCATCTTGTATGTACCTCTGATATTTTCATCCAACACTTCTTTTCCTCAATCTTTTTCCTAGGTATTTCTACAGCTTCTAGGGTTTTGTCACTGTTCCTCACAATGTTCTCCTATTTTGTCAACCAGAAGATATAATAGCTCTGAATGGTCATATATATGTTACTGTTATCAGCGCTTTTGTTTTATAGGAAAATTGAAGAGAATTGGAGATTTTAAATTTAGGAGAGTGTCTTTGGGAATATCAGTCAATTGAGGATGAATAAATCTGCTAGTGATCATCATACCAATTCATATGAAAGTTTTAAAAAACTGGATATCAATTTCACCGCATGCTACTCTTTGGGGGCTCCAATCTTTAGAAGAGTTTGGACTCAACTTGGTAAACACATTTTGAACCCAGCACACCTCTCAAGAAACATCTTGATGAGCATGATATAGAGGGCATACCTTGCCAAAGAGTAAAGATATATATTTTATCTTTAATGAGAAAAATGCTGATTTTTCATGGGATAAGAACAGGAAATCCTTTTAGAATCATCAAGGGCAGCATTAAAATGGGAGATATAAGATGGAAAGTTTGATTTGCCTAGGAAGAGGAGAGTAAAAATGCTGTTTGAGTTTTGAGATTTGGAAAGAAAAAATGCCCACTGCTTTGCTTGAGCCAAAATCAAGGCTGTAAGACAGCTGATATGTTCAGTTGTTAAATTATAAGCAATTCTATACTGGTTGGTATAATAGCTGCTATATTTACCCTATTCCTTTTCCTGGAAATAGGAAAAGGAGTAAGAGTGGTCTTTGGGTTTGGGGATTTGGAAAGAAAAAATGCCCACTGCTTTGCTTGAGCCAAAATCAAGGCTGTAATACAGCTGATATGTCCAGTTGTTAAATCATAAACAATTCTATATTGGTTGGTATAATAGCTGCTTTATTTGCCCTATTCCTTTTGCTGGAAATAGAAGAACTTCCAGTTAAGTAACTAATTGGTGAATGCTCAGGAACTTCCAGGACCCTTTCCCAGCACTACAGCTTGCTTTAGTCCTGTTTCATCTATACCCAGATTGTGTTAGCCCAGCTGGAACATTCTGAGTTTAGGCCTGCCAAACATGAGGTGGTAGAGTTCCTTTCATGGCAAACCAGCACCCAAGATAAAAAGCAGGGCTTCAGAGGACCCAGCCCCAGCCACTCTGCCAATGTCCAAGCCTGAGGTCAGCTTCACCCCTTACAACTCTAGTGCTCCACCAGAGGGATTCTGCAGCCCCCCACTTCCTCAGGCATAACTGCCATCATATTTTGAAACCATCTGCCTGCAGAAAACAGCAATCCATGTCCATAGAATTGGTCCACCACAGCCAAGTCCTCATAGCCTGTGCTCTACACTTCACACCCGTGAAGCAACAAGGAGTAGGAAGATCTTCAACCTAAACAGCTGAGGTGACTTTGGGGAACAGTCTACCATGCATAACCCTGGGAGAGGCCTGTATCCACCCAAGCCTAAGTATTACTGGTAACTTGGCCCACAACTTTCCAAGGCTAAACTTTATTCTCTTTGACAGGCAGGGCATTGAGACAGGAACACCGCAGTCTGGACTGAGACATCAAACATGCAAAAGCACCTGTGAACTGTGGAGAGTTAAGATATATTACTTCTTCCTGAAGTGTACTTAGACAAAATATTGAAAAATAAATAATCATGCTCTCATTTGGAAGAAAATTCTTTGCTGTCTGTTTTTTTTTTTAACATTGATCAACTTTCCTCTTGATCTCAATAATCTATTGCCTTTTTTGTCTAGCTTTTCACTATAACACCTATTTCTTAATGGTTATTGACCTCCCAAAGATGTCCATGACCTAATCCCAAGAACTTGTCACTATATGACTATATTATGTTACATGGCAAGAGGTTATTAAGGTTGCAAGTAGAATTAAAGTTGTTAATCATCTGACTTGAAAAGAGGGAGATTATCTTGGATTATTTGCATGAGCCCAATCTTTAAAAGCAGAGAAACTTCCCTGACTTTCTGGCCAGATAGAGAGACTTGACAACAGAAGAATGGCCAGAAAGATGCAACTTGAGAAGGATTCAACCCACCTGTTATGGGTTATACGTTTGTGTCCCTTCAAAATTCATTTTGAAACTTAATCCCTATTGTGATGGTCTTAAGATGTAGGGCCTTTGGGGAAGTGATTACAACATCAGGGCTCTGTCTCTGAGATAAATGGGATTAGTGCCCTTATAAAAGAGGCTTCAGAGAGCTGCATAGTTCTTCAATCTCTTCTGTCAGGTGAGAATACAGGAAGAAGGTGCCATCTTGGAAGCAGAAGATGCAAGTCCTCACCAGATGCTAAATTTGCTGGCACCTTAATTTAGGACTTTCCAACCTCCAGAACTGTGAGAAAAAAATTCAATTATTTATAAATTACCCAGTGTATGGTATTTTGCTACAATAGCAACAATGGACTAGGACACGACTATTGCTCACTTTAATGATGGATGAAGGGGACCATGAACCAAAGAATGTGAGCAGCTTTAAAAGCTGGAAAAGGCAAGAAAATGCATCTTCCCCTAGAGCCTCCAAAAAGGAATGCAGCTCTGCTGACACTTTAATTTTAGCCCAGTGAAACTTGTGTTGGACTTCTAACCTATGGAATTATAAGATAATTAATATGTTTTGTTTAAGCCATTACATTTTTGGAATTTGATACTACAGCAATAGAAAACTAGTATACCAACTATCCCTGCCCCAACCCCACCAATACCAAACGAAATAAGTTTATAATACTAATGACACTACTCTCTTAGGCCGCATTCTCTGAAGCAAAGAAAGATGAAAGCTGTCCCTCTGAATTATCTTTCATTTGGGAGACATTTGTTTTGTTGTTGGTCTCTGGTCACAATAGCCAAGATTTGGAAAAAGCCAAACTGAATAATGCTGTGGTGAATGGGCTTGCAGATATTTCTTGAATATAGTGATTTTATTTCCCTTGGATATATACCCACAGTGGGATTGCTGGATTATACAGCAATTCTTTCCTAATTTTTTGAGGAACCTCCATACTGTTTCCCATAATGGCTATACCAATTTACATTCCTATTAACAGTATACCAGGGTTCCCTTTTCCCATATCCTTATCAACACTTATCAGGGATGAGGTGATATCTTATTGTGGTTTTGATTTGTATTTGTATTTTATGATTTTGATTTGTATTTGTATTTTATGATTTTCTTGATGATTAGTGATGTTGAGAACACTTGCACATATAGTATCTATTGGCCATTTATATGTCTTCTTTGGAAAAAAAATGTCTGTTGAGGTCCTTTGCTCATTTTTATGTCTCTTATGGTCCTTTGGCCATTTGTATGTCTTCTTTGGAAAAAATGTCTATTGAGGTCCTTTGCCCATTTTGGGTCATTTGGGCTTTTGCTACTGAGTTGTATTAGTTGCCAATATATTTTGGATATTAACCCCTAATTGCATATATGGATAGCAAATATTTCCAATGATTCTGTTAGTTGTCTTTTTATTTTGTTGATTGTTTGCTTGGCTATGCAGAAACTTTTTATTTTGATGTAGTCCCAGTTGATTATTTTTGCTTTTGTTGCCTGTGTTTTTGTTGTCAAATCCAAAAAATAATTGCCAAGACCAATGTCAAGGAGCTGTTCCCTTCAATTTTCTTCTAGGAGTTTTATGGTTTCAGGTATTATATTTAAGTCTTTAGTCCAATTTGAGGTTATTTTTGTGCATGGTATAAGATAAGGGTCCAATTTATTTTTTTTGCACGTGGAAATCCAGTTTCCCTGTTTCCCCAACATTTATTGAAAATTAATGGACCATATATGTAAGGGTTTATTTCTGAGCTCACTATTCCATTCCATTGGTTTGTGTCTGTTTTTATATCAGTATCATACTATTTTGGTTACTATAGGTTTGTCATGTAATTTGGAATCAGGAAATGTGATGCCTCCAACCTTCTTACTCAAGATTACTTTAGCTCCTCAGAGATATTTGTGGTTCCATGTGACTTTCAGAATTGTTTTTTCTATTTCTGTGAAAAATGCCATTGGGTTTTAATACAGATTACACTGGATCTGTAGATACTTTTGCGTAGTATGGACATTTTAACAATATTAATTCTTCCAACCCAGGAATGCAGAATATATTCCCATTTTGTGTCTTCTTCAATATCTGTCATCAATATTTTATAATTTTCAGCACACAGAACTTTCACATCCTAGGTTAAATATATTCCTAAGTATTTTATTTTTTGATGCTATTGTAAATGTTCTGTTATTTTCACACAGTTCATTTTTAGCATATAGAAATGCAACTAATTTTGTATGTTGATTTTGTATCCTGCAACTTCACTGAATTAATTTATTAGTTTTAAATTTGAGGGGTAGAGTCTTAAAGGTTTTCTCTATATAAGGTCATGTAATTTTCAAACAGAGATAATTTTGTTTTTTCATTTTCTCTTTGAATATCTTTTATTTGTTTTTCTTGCTCGATTGCTGTAGTAGGACTTCCAGTACTATATTGAACAGAAAGTAGTGAGAGTAGGCACCCTTGTCTCAGGTTCCTGATCTTAGGAGAAATGCTTTCAGCTTTTTACCATTAAGTATGATGTTAGCTGTGGACTTGTCATGTATGGCCTTGTTATATTCCTTTTATACCTCATTTGTTGAGCATTTTTACCATGAAAAAATGTTGAATTCTATAAAATGCTTTTTCTGCATCTATAAATGTAATTATATGACTTTTATCCTTCATTTTGTTAATGTCGTGTGTTGCACTTATTAATCTGCATATATTGAACCATCCTTGCATCCCAGGGGTAAATTCCACTGGTCATGCTGTATGATCCTTTCAATGTGCTGTTAAATTCAGTTCACTAGTATTTTTCTAAGGATTTGTGCTTCAAAGTTCATAAAGAATATTGAACTAATCATTTCTGATAGTGTCTTGTTATTAGGGTAAGGCTGGCCTCATAAAATGAGTTTGAAAGTGTTCATTCCTCTGCAATTTTTTGTAATAGCTTCATAAGAATTGGTATTAATTCTTCTTTAAATATTTGGTAGATGTAAAAAACCTGCAGATGTACTGCCTGAATCTAATACAGAAGTTGAAATTATTTTAAAAAAATTTTTTTCTTATATGTTTGGTAGAATTCTACAGTGAAACCATCTGTTCCTAGACTTTCCTTTTTGGGTCATATTGCTTACTGATTCAGTGTCCTTACTTGTTTTTGGTATGTTCAGATTTTCTATTTTGTCATGATTCAATCTTCATAGGTAGTACATTTCTAAATATCCATTTCTTCTAGGTTATAGAATTTGTTGACATAATTGTTCATAGTAGTCACTTACAATCCTTTGTATTTCTGTGGTATCAGTTGTCTGTCTTCTTTTTCATTTTCGATTTTATTCTTTGATTCTTTTCTCTTTTTTAATCCATCTAGCTATAGGTTTTTGAATTTTGTTTTTCTTTTCAAAAAACCAACTGTTTTGTTGATCTCTGTATTGTTTTTCTAGTTTCTATTTCATTTACTTCTGTTCTGATCTTCATTATATCCTTCCTTCTTCTAACTTTGGGTATAGTTTGTTCTTTTTCTAGTTCCATGGGGTGTAAAATTAGAATATTTGAGATATTTATTTGTCTTCATGTAGGTATTTATTGCCACAAATATCATCTTAGAAATGCTTTCGATGCATACCATAGCTTTGGTATGTTGTATTTCCATTTTTGTTCATTCAGAAATTTTTTGATATTTTCCATTTTGATCTTCTTTGACCAACTGATTGTTCAGTAGTGTGTTATTTAAATTCCACATAATTTTACCTTTTCCATTTTTTCTCCTATTATTGATTTCTACTTTCAAACCACTGCGGTCAGGAAAGATACTTGATATAATTCCATTTTCTTAAATTTGTTAAGGCTTGTTTTGTAGCCCAACGTATAATTTATCCTGGAGAATGTTCTGTGGGCACTTGAGAAGAATGTGTATTTGCTACTGTTAGATAGAATGTTCTGTTTATGTCTATTACGTCCATTTTGTCTAAAGTACAGTTCAAAGCCCAATGTTTCCTTATTGATTTTCTATCTAGTTGATGCATCCATTGTTGAAAATGAGGTACTGAAGTCCTCTACTATTATTATATTGCTGTTTATTTCTCCCTTCAGATCTGCTAATATATGTGATATGGTTTGGCTATGTCCCCACCCAAATCTCATCTTGAATTCCCATGTATTGTGGGATGGACCTGGTGGGAGGTAATTGAATCATGGAGGCAATTCTTTCCTGGGCTGTACTCGTGATAGTGAATAAGTCTCACAAGATCTGATGGTTTTATAAAGAGGAGTTCCCCTGTACAAGCGCTCTCTCTTTGCCTGCTGCCATCCATATAAGACATGACTTGCTCCTCCTTGCCTTCTGCCATGATTGTGAGGCCTCTCTGGCCATATGGAACTGTAAGTCAATTAAACCTCTTTATTTTGTAAATTGCCCAGTCTCAGGTATATCTTTATCAGCAGCATGAGAACAAATACAATGTGCTTTATATATTTAGATGCTCCAATATTAGATGCATATATATTTACAATTGTTATATTCTCTTAAAGAATTGACTTCTTTATCATTACATAAAGATACTCATTGTCTCTTATAACAGTTTTTGACTTAAATTCTATTTTGCCTGAATAAATATAGCTTCCCTCTTCTCCGTTGGTTTCCATTTGCAAGGAATCTTTTTCCATCTCTTCACTTTCAGCCTATTTTTGTCTTTAAAGGTGAGGTAAGTCTCCTTAATCAGTATATAAATGGGTCTTATTTGTTAAAATTCATTAGAACACTCTGCTATTGATTAACTTAATCTGTTTATATTTAAAGTAATTTTTGATAGGTAAGAACTATTTAAATCTATTGGCATTTTGTTGTTTTTGGATTGTTTTGCAGATTTTGTTCTATTCCTCTTCTCTGTGTTCATGATTTTATAATGTTGTATAATGGTATGCTTTGATTCTTTTTTCTTTATCCTTTGTGTATCTACCATAGATATTTTTCTTTGTGATTATCATGAGACTTATATAACACTTTTTATTGTAGTATAGTATCAGTCTATTGTAAGCTGACAATAACTTTGATTGCATGAAACAACCCTACCCTTTATTCCCCACCCTACCTACATTTTATGTTTTTTGATGTCACAGTTTACATCTTTTTATATTGTGGATCCATTAACAAATTATTGTGTCATTATTACTTTTAATGCTTTTGTCTTTTAACCTTTATACTTAAAAGTGATTTACTCACTATCTTTACAGTATAAGAATGTTCTGAATCTGACTATATATGTATCTTTGCCAGTAATTTTTATGCCTTCATATGACTTCATGTTACTAATTAGCAGCATTTTATTTCAGTGTGAAGAACTCCCTATATCATTTTTTTGTAAGGCAGTTCTAGTGGTGATAAACTCCCTCACTTTTGTTTGTCTGGGAGAGTCTTTATCTTTCATTCATTTCCATGGGACAGCTTTGCTGGATACAGTATTCTAGGTTGGCAGTGTTTCTTTTTGTTTTTGTTTTTGTTTCTGTTTCCTTTTAGCACTTTGAATATACCAACCCACACTCTTATGGCCTGCTAGGTTTCTGCTGAGAAATTTGCTGATACCGTTAGATTCCTAGATTCCTCTGTATGTCACAAGGTTGTTTTTTCTCTTTCTGCTTTCAAAATTCTCTTTTATTTTTTACAGATTATGTGTCATTGAAGACCTCTTTGGTTTGAAGCTGCTTATAAACTTTTGAGCTTTATATTCCTGGATATCCATATTTCTTAGCAAATATGGGATGTTTTGAGCCATTATTTCTTTAAAGAAGGTTTCTGCCCCTTTCACATTCTCTCTTCTCCTTCTGTTACTCTCATAATGTGCATATCATGCCACTTGCTGGTGTCCTACAAATCACTGAGGCTTTCGTCACATTTTACTTTTTATTCCTTCAATTGGATAATTTCAAGTGACTGTCTTTGAGCTCACAGATTCTTTCCTCTGCTTGATCAAGTTTGCTGTTGACACTTTCTATTGCATTTTTCATTTCATTCATTGTATTCTTCATTTCCATAATTTCTGTTTGGTTCTTTTTCTTGATTTCCATGTCTTTATTGACCATTTAGTTTTGTTCATGTATTGTTTTTCTGATTTGTTCAGTTTTCTATGTGTTCTCTTGTAGCCCACCAAACTTTCTTAAAATAATTATTTTGAATTATTTGGCAATTCATAGACATCCATTTCTTTGGAATCAGTTATTAGAAAATTATTTATACCTTTGGTGATATTGTGCTTCCTTGATTCATGTTTCTTGTTCCTTGCATTGATGTCTGCCCATTTGATGGAGCAGTCACCTCTTCTAGACTTTACAGACTGGTTTTGGTGAAAAAGACCTTCACATGGAGGTGGGTGCAAGAATGCCATGTAGGTGGGGTGTGACAATTCCAGGTTTGCTGAAGGCACAGTCTCTGTGCAGGTCTGTCAGCTACGGTCAGCATCAGCAAAGGTTGCAGTGGTCCTCAACAGCCAAAGCTCTGGGTGTCTGCAGTGGTGGCAAGGACCATTGGGATCCTTGATGATAAAGGCTTTTGGGGTCCACTTAATCTCTTTTTCTCCCACAGGGGAAGTTGTGGCCAAGGGGATCACTCTGGGTGCCAAGGCTGGCTCATGGACGCTCATGGGGCAGTGGTATCAGTATCTGATGCATGGCATCTATGGAGTGTCACAGAGTTGGGGTCTAGAATGTAGGCATGCATGGAGGAACTACAGCTCCAGAGTCTGTGATAGTTGGTGGCATGGGTTTCCAGGGCTACTGCAGCAGCATTGGTAATATTGCATGAGGCTTGGGTGCTTATGGAGCAGCTAGGGAGCTAGAACAAGAAAACAGGCATGTGCAGAACTACAGCAGCTCTGGAGTTCAGAATGTGGATGCTCCTGGTGTGGCAGTGACTTGCTGTCCTGGGCACATGTGCTCACAAAGCTGTCACAGAGCTGGGGTCCAAAGAGTGGGCATGCACAGAGCAACCACAACTCAAGGATCTTGGGTACAAATAAACCTACTGTGGCAGTGGCTCTGGTGTCCTAGGAATAGGCGCTCAGTGTGGCCATGGAGCTGGGATCTGGAGCATGGGCATATGCAAGCAGACTGCAGACTGTTGTTGCAAGGTATGGAACAATATGCCTATGCACATACCTGCTCTAGCAGTGGCTCTGGTGTCTATGATGCAGGAACTCAGAGAGAAGCCATGGAGCCAGGGTTAGAGCAACAGTAGCTCTAAAGTCTGGGGTGCCAGCTGGCCCACAGCAGCAGTGGCTTTGGTGTATGAAGCATGTACATGTGTGATGCAGCCATAGAGTCAGGGTCTGGAATGAAGGTATGCACACAATGGCCACAGCTCTAGGGTTCCGGGTATGCATAGGGTTGGTAGGGCAGTGATAGCCCCAATCCTAGAGTAGCAGGAAAGTGGCTCCTTCTTGGCTAGAGGGTTGGGGAAGCAGCTCCCTCTCCCAGGAGGTGCACAGTGTCAATTGTTGCTGGTTACCTTAGTGGCAAAAGCTGAGGCATCCTCTGTGTAGCAGGCCACTGTGATCCATGCAGATGAACATTAAGGGAACCTCCATTGCCAAAGCTATGGGGAATCCATGGCTGTGGCAGGGTCTACGGAGGTCTTTAATGGCAAAAGCTTCCAGGTCCTCTGAAGAGCAGGCCACTGGGGAATGCAGTGGCACCTGATGCATGACTGACATTGGTAGTCCCTGCTTTTCTTTGTTACTAGCCATCTTCAGATGTCTCAAGTATACTGCTCTCTCCAGCAATCCTTTCTGTGCTGTTATTATCTGTTTTTTACTTCACTATGTTCCCACAGGTTTTTGTTTGTACTATTAAGCCCTTCCAGGGCTATTTTCATTTGTGAATAGCGGTCTGTTGTTTCTGTGGGGGAGCAAAGGCTGGTATCTCCTACTCTACCATCTTCCTGATATCACTCTTATTACTTCTGTTTTGAAGGAAGCAGCAAAGTATGATGCGACAGAAATTAAAGAAATCAAACTAACAGGCTGATTTCATATCCTGACCTGGTACAGAGAGAGCTTAAAATATTGTCAGAAAGAAAAATCAGGAATATGGTATCACTGAAGTTTGCTGAACAAGTTAATTACTTGGAATTACCAAGTAGATTTATAACCAGAAGTGATTTTTTTGAAAGATTAGATATTTCCTTTACAGACTGAGAAGTAGGCACTATGACATGTGGCCTGAATCTAGGCCTCATAACAACCCAATAAATCCAAAACTGGGCATGCCTCCTGTTAAAGAAACCACATCTAACATTATCCCCTTCCTTTCCAAGCCTTCTGCCTCTGTGCTGCTCGTGCTTGTCACCCTCTTAGATCAGAGAGTAAGAGCTATACCCTGGCTCCTAGTCTCTTACTCTTCTCACCAGCCCACTTCTAGCCATCAGTACTCTTTTCAGAAAACACAAATGTGATCTGATCTTTCCCCTGCTCAACATCCTTCAATTAGCAACTCGTCCATAAATAACAGCAGGTAAACTCTTGTGGTTGGGATTTAACTTCTCTAGTGTGTGGTTCCTACTTTGCTTTCCAGCCTTACCTCCTGTTTGTAATGTGCCCTCCACTACCGCTAACAACTTCACCTCCAATATACTCTAACTGCAAGTGTCCAAACATTTCTTGCATCCTGCTGCCTCTGTACAGAATAGAACAAACTTGATATTTTTAATGGGAAATTCAGGGTTTAGTCCATCATTCACCAACTTTGACTTGGTACAAGTCACTTTCCCTCTCTCTTCCTTGATTTCATTGTCTATAAATAGGAAACTAGGAAGCATATATACTTTACAGCGTAGTAGTCAGAGTCAAAGGAGAATGATGGTGAAAGCGCATTTTAAGTTGTAAATTCACTTCTGGATGATAGTTATTATAAATATGGCCATTCCCCTTCCCAATTAGATACTTAGCTCCTGTAGGTAACTGCCTTGTCTTCATTTTGATATCCCAAATCTCGCAATAATATCTCCTCAAAACATGTGTGCTGAATTGAATGAAAACATTCTGTATTTTAGGTCCTAACAATTACAACATGCATCATTAAAGGTTTACAAGATACAGGACTATGGAGGACAGAATTCTCACACCCTCACAAATCAATTTTAAAGAAGCCTACAGATGAAAGACTCCATCTCAATAATATGCATTCTGTTTTCAAAAAGTAATTAGGTCAAAGGAATTAGCACTATTATGATAGGTCTTATTATTACTACTTTTCTTATGCTATTTCTAATAATAATACTATTTACAAGGATCCTGGGAGCTACATAATAGGTAAAGTACAGAAAAAGTCAATGACTATTTTGTAGAAATTTTCACACCTTTAGCATTCATAAGATCCATGAAGTATTAGCATTCATAATTCATAAGATCCATGAAAAAGTTTTCAAGATGAATTATTTTTAAACTAAAGGGTAAAAAAATGAAGGAAAATTGAGAGGAAAAGAAGATAAAAAGAAGAAAGAAGCTGCCTTTGTTCATTCTTAATTGTATAATTGCATTTTATATTACAATTACCCTTTCTTTCTTTACAAATGGTACTGTCTGAGAAGGAAAGAATCGGAGAACATAGATTTCGAAAGCTAAAAGTTTCCTTATGGGTTATCAATTCTGCTGTAGTTTGGATATGGTTTGTTTGTCTCCCCAAAAATCTCTTGTTGAAATTTGATCTCCAGTGTGGTGGTGTTGGGAGATGGGGCCTGGTGGGAGGTGTTTGAGTCTTGGAGGTGAATCCCTCATGAATAGATTAATGCCTTCCCTCAGGGGTGAATACATTCTCACTTTCTCAGTTTGTACAGAGTTCTTAGTTCTTAGTTCTCACTTCTTAGTTCTTAGAGAGTTGGTTGTTAAAAAAGAGCATGGTACTTCCCTTCTTCTCTTGTTGTCTCTCTCACCATGTGATTTCTTGCACTCAGGCTCCCCTTCACCTTCCACAATGAGTGGACGGAATCTGAGGTCTGTACCAGATGCAGATGCCAGTGCCATGCTTCTAATACAGTTTGTAGAACTATAAGGAAAATAATCCTCTTTCCTTTATAAATTAGCCTCAGGTAGTCCTTTATAGCAACACAGGATAGACTAAGATAAACTCTGAACTCCTTATTTTTCAAATGAAGAAACTGAGGCATAACGACGATACAGGAATGGCCCAGTGGCTTAAAATCTAACAGCAGATTAACTTTCTGCAAATTGATTTGACAGTTATCTTTAAATATATATTCCTTCTAGAAAAGCAGACACTGCTGCTTCTGTCTCATATAATGGTCTCTTTATTTCCTATCGAGTCTCTCCAATGTGACAGGAAGTGGTTTTCCTAAAGCTATGATTAATAGCCTCTATGGTTTGTGAGGCACCGCAACTACAATGCAGGGAACAATACTCTAGTGCCCTCACAGAGTTTCTGAGCCTCCCACAGCTACTAATTTACTATGAGGGAGTAGTTTCTAACTCAAGAAGATTAGATTCTTCTTTATTATATCAGTATCCTTTTATTTTGTTAACCTAATGCCCTTAACATTTCCCACCATTATACTTCTTTCCTTTCTTTTATACCCAAAGTCCTTAAAATAAGTAGTGTATGCTTACCACCTCCTTTAACTTTCTCACTGTTTAATCTGCTTTTTGGCTGCTTTCCATATGCCAATATTCTGCACATCAGGGACTTTCCTTTTAGACGAATTCAAATGTATTTCCTTAATCTTCTCCCTCTTGATTCCTTGGTCATATTACACAAGTTAAACTATTGCCCTTCTTGAAACTCTTCCATAATTTGGCTTCTATCATCCTGAACAACAAACTTTCCGACCAACACTGACCACTCCTCTAATTATAACTTATCCTCTTGTCTCTTTTCTGTGGGTATTTCTAAAGCTTACTGGTCTTGTTGCTCTCTTCTCTTGGCAAATTTATCTATGCTGATGGCTTCAGTGACCATGTCAATGTTAATGATCCCCAAATCTTGGTCTTTATTCCTGATCACTCATGAACATTCTCTTATAACTCCACCTGTTCTCTTAGATCTTTGCTATATGCTAACTTATGTCTAAAGCCAAAGTCATTGTCATACTGACTAAATTGTGCTCCTCTCCGATATACCATTTTAAAAAACACTAGAAATTTCTTTTTTTATATGTCAAACATATAGTCATCTTTACTCCTACTTTAAAATGTATTTGAAGAAAGGATTATTCAATTGTATTATTTATTCTTTGTTTTCTTGGTAAATGCCTTCCTTTCTATTATCTGTTGTCATTACCTGCATCCATTCACCCACCCATCCATCCATCCACTCACCATCATGCCCTGGTTAATCTTCCTCCAGATAAACCTACTTATAAGTGATCTGTACAAAAAACCCGCAGTGCCAATTTTCACTTGATTAAGTATATTAAGTGTTCCTGAATATATTAAGCAGTTCCATCTGATATAACTGTTAGTTCTCGTCTGCCTCTAACTTGAATTCTCTCTAAATTAAACATCATGTGCCCTAGGCTGTGCTCGGTTACGAAAGGGTGGGATCGGTACAGCTGATAGCAGCTGCACTACGTCCTTTGTTTGTTCTTATTTGGGTTGGGAGCAGTTCCATGGGGAATAAAGAAGGTGGAGAGAAACATCCCACTACAATGACAGTTTATTTAATAATGTCCTCGTGCCAAGGTCATCCTCACTCTTATGAAGTATTAATTCAAAATCTCTAGTTGTCGTTTCTAGATTTTGCCAGAGAGTTACTTCCCTTCATGAGGCACAGCTTCCAACAATATAGAGCCCTTGGCTGCTTTACTTGGAGAGTCTGGCTTCTGTGCCAAATATATGTATCATTCTGTGTATTTTCTAGCTGCAGTCTCTTTAAAAGCCAACTGTGGGTAATCATCTCAGGGAATAGGCATCTATGTTGTAACCCTTGAAGAATGTTAGCAATCTTTTATTTTTCTCCATAATTTTAAAGTCTTGTTGTTTCATAAGCTTATTTATTCTCTGACTTCATTTGGCAAATATTGTTTGACAAATATTCTTGAGCTACTACCATTGGATACCAGGTATTTTGTTTGGTTCTGAGAATAAAATGTTAAATCTAATAGACCCAGACTGTGCCTTCATAGAGTGGGGAGGACAGATACCGGACAAACAATTACAAAGAAGTTTGAGGAGTATAATGAGGGAAGTACAGAGTTCTGTGGAAGCACTTGGTATTAGCATAGCTATCTCAGTTCCACTGCTTGTTGGCAGAGAGATCATAATAAAGTTGCTTAACCACTCAAAGGTTCATTTCCTCGTATGTAAAATTGTGGCCAATAATAGCACCTGCTTCATAGATTATTTTTATTAGGATTAAATTTTTTAAAAACACATTTAGCGCAGTATTTGGCACATAGTAAGTACCCAATAAATGTTAACTGCAATAATAAAATAACATTAATTTTACATTCCAAATCATTTTATTGCATTAATTTATACTTCTAAAACTTTAAAGTCGGTTTTTTAAATTCTCGGCAGCTATATTTTTTCACTTCTGACTCAAGGCTTTTAAAACTTCTTTATGTTTGTCTATTAATTCAGTTCCTCAGGCATTATTTTATTCAACAAATATTTATTGGGTGCCCACTATATACCAGACTCTGTGTCAGGCACTGATAATAAAATGCTGAGCACAACAAATAGGATCCTTTCCCTGAGGAGCTTACAGTCTACTGAAACGGATGGGCATTAAATAAACCATCACAGGAAGAAGTACAGGATCACAAATGGTCTCAACATAGGTGTAAGTACATTTAAAGAAAAAAAGATAATAGCCTTTAACAGGGCGAAGGCAAATGAGATTCAAGCTATAAAATTAGAACTAGTCCTAATGTCATGAAAATATTATACTTTCTTCTAAAGCCCCAATCCTAAAATAATAAGGATTAATCTTAAAGGCTAGAATATGTGTTTCCAATAAGCTACTTCTTTGCTCTATAAGGTAGCTGAAAAAAACATACTATTTATTACTATTTTGCAACGGGCTACATTATTCAAATAAGGACAGTTTAAACATGGTCACATCATTTAAAATGATAGCTACACTAAAACTCTGTTAACATTAGAAATATACTATTCTATTTCAATCCAACAATGCCAGCTGCAACATACATGTTTGTTTTGCCAGTGAAAACAAGCAGACACATTAATGAATACACTGATGTTTTATTTAATTTGTTTCCAGGCCCCAGCTCAAAGTGCTTTAAAATGTGGATTCTGGAATCTACCCTAACTGTGAAAACTGTGGCCAGTTACTTAGAATCTCAGTGCTCAGCTTCTTTATTTAGTAAAGTGGGGTTAACAATAGTATCTACCTGAAGTGTTAGAAGAGAATGTGACATGTGCCAGGTGTGGTGGCTCATGCCTGTAATCTTAGCTCTTATGGAGGGAGAGGTAGGAAGATAGCTGGAGCCCAGGAGTTTGAGGCTTGCCTGGACAATATAGCAAGATCCTGTCCTCCAAAATAAGGAAAAAAAAGAGACAAAGAAGAGAATGTGACATGTATTGAGAACCCAGTAATACTAGGAATGAAATGGTAGCTATAGACGCTAAGCTTAATTTTTTTCTTTTTATTTTTGTTTTTTTGTTTTGTTTCTTTTTGTTGTTGTTATTTTGTTTTGTGTGTGTGTGTGTGTGTGTGTGTGTGTGTGTGTGTGTGTGTGTGTGTCAGAGTTTCGCTCTTGTTGCCCAGGCTGGAGTGCAATGCCGCGATCTGGGCTCACCGCAACCTCCGCTTGCTGGGTTCAAGTGAGTCTTCTGAGTCAGCCTCCCAAGCAGCTGAAATTACAGGCATATGCCACCACACCTGGCTAATGTTGTATTTTTAGTAGAGATAGGGTTTCTCCATGTTGGTCAGGCTGGTCTCGAACTCCCGACCTCAGGTGATCACCCCCCCCTTGACCTCCCAAAGTGCTGGGATTACAGGCGTGAGCCCCCACGCCCGGCCTCTAAGGTTAAATTTTTAAAAATGAAGGATATGACTTAGGGTGACCAGCCTCCCTAAGTTGCTGAGGACTGTAGGGTTTCACGTGAGGAAGAACTTCCAGTGAGTCTCGTGAACCAATGATGAAATGTATGATGAATCAAGAATCATGATAAATCTAATTTGGGATACTTGAGGGTCATGAATTTTAGTCCTTGAATTTTGATTGGTTAACAATATTTTAGTGTTTGCCATATCCCAGAAGCACAAAGCCAGGGAATAATAAATGGCGCCTCAAGCACACCTAGACCAGTCTACTCCTTCCTAAAATAGGCAGAATTTACCACCTATGCTTTAACAAAGGCTTGAATAAGCATAGCATTTAGAGAGGAGAGTTAAAGGTAACAGAGAGACCACTGGTCTTTAGATATGTCCTAAGAGCATCACAATAGGTATAGAATGGAGAATAATGCTAAATTAAATTCTGGCATTCTTGCTTTTTTCTTATTCTTCTCATGGGAGGTATATATATTATCTGATGTATTGCTTCCTTTATAAACCTTGAACCTTAATATGGTGTCTAGCAAATGTTTGGTTTTTAACAAAAAATTGTAGAGTTGAATATTTCTTAAGGCTGAAGAGATAAACTTTTTATATTCATTTTTTTCACTTTACAGATCAGTGCCTATTGCAAATTTATAGATCAATTTAAAGAGAATTAGAAAGTTCCAAAGTTTGTTGTCACACAATTGACTTTGCAGGTTGGTATTTATTTTATCAAACATCACTTACATGCCCTTTACAAATCTAGCTTTGGGAAATTACCGTGGTTAGTTTTCTTAGCTCATGCTTCACAATGTACGCAGTTTTGCCAATTGTTGTAATGTCAATATGGGAAATATAATATGCTAAATACAGCTACTGTATTTAGCAACTGTTCCAGTAAAGCATTCTCCAGCTGTCTGGGAGTCACAATCCGTAGTCTTAAATAGATGTATCTGTCATCAGTTTCATTAGCTTCGGATTATATGTGTCATCTGTTGGTTTTGGGTGTAAACTGGTGTGTGCAAATGTTTTTCTCATAATATATTTTTTAAAAGGCACACAATTCCCTAGATATTCATTTTATTCCACAAATTCAGAATCCACAAATAATTTTGTATTTCAATTATATGTTATATTCTCATTTATTTGATCTATTATTTATTATCATCATCTATTTCATTTATTATATCCATTATATTTTCATTTCTGATGCCAGAATCCACCTGTGACTATTAAAGATGTAGAGAGGTCTGTTTGCCCTACATCATTCCCTAGTTCTTGCTGAGCATGTACTTAATGGGAAGCTGCAGCAGAGGATTGGGACAGCCTTAAATTGTTGGGGAAATGGTAACGGAGAGTCTATTTTCATCAAATTGAGAGGCTGAGTGATTAATGTACATGCAATAAACTTAATAGATTTGAGGCAGTTTGCACGGTAAGTACAGATGGGCTAATGACATACAAAAGTAAAAGGAGAAAATCTTTATTAAAAGATCCTACAACACAGAAATGCATAAGAAAAGACATAGAGTTTAACCCTGAGCTTCCTTGTTCACAAGGGTAAAAGAGAAAAACAGGACAGTTACTTCACTTTAATTGTTTAGAACAATGACTCCCAAATTAGTACTCCCTAAGGAAAGTTAAAGACAAGTAATTAGGACCTGGGTGTCTCTCATCCGTGAGTCAAACAAAGCAGCTCCATGTTCACCTGTTTTCCATATTAGACCAGTTTCCATATTAACAGCGCTGGGGAATGAGAGAGGGGAAGGTTTAGTTTGTAGTACCTGAGATTTCTGGGGTGTAAATGTACATACTATGTCCAATTTCAAGCTATCAACATGACATAACCAACCACAATGTTGGGAAGAGATGCGCACAGTTGACTCTCATGAGGTAAATTCTTGTCTGGATGACTGATTGGCCTCTTTAGTGCATCCACTGTGTAAATTACAATTAATTACCAGTGATATGTTGATCACTCCAAGTATATCTCTGGCTTCTCTTTCTCTCCTTAGCCTTTAGAATCATTTTCTAATTACCTATTGGATATCTTTATTTTCAGGTTCAGCAGACAATTTGTACTCAGTATGTCCAAAACCAAATTCACTCCCCCATATACACACATATACTCCTGAATTCCCTCTCTCTTAATGGCATCATTATCTGCCCAATCATTGACAAGGAAACATGGGAGGTATCCTAGAAAACTTTACCTTCCACATCAGTTGAGCATCAAAGACTATTTTTTTACCCCAAAAATACTTGTCAAATCAATCCTATTCTCTCCTTCTTTATCTGTACTCCTTTAGTTCAGACCTTCATTTTTGTATTATAATAACCTCCCTACTGGTTTGACCTTTTCCCATTCATTTCCAAAATTTTATGAAATTTTTATGGAAATTTCCAAATTTTCCCATTCATTTCCAAATTCATTTACCAAATATGGTTTGTATAACAAAACACTCATTGAAAACTACTCAATGAAAATCCACGGACCTCACAGACACTAAAATGTTTTGCTACAGTTTGCTTCCAGCCTATTTTTTCATTTTCATCTGCTAATGAATCTCCTATAATAAAGATGTTAAAAAATAATTTCTGCTCCTTCTCAACCACAAGCTTGAGACAGATATCACAAATTAATCACAGCCAAGCTTTCACATGGAATAAGGATATAGCTTCAGAAATCTCATCATTCAACCATGGCTTTCAAGCAGCTACCTACACACTCACAGGAATTTTTTGTGTGAAAGGCAGCATACTTGGCACCCATTTATCCTCTCTTCCACTTTTTATACCATAACAATACTTGTCATTCAAATGACACACCATGTGGAATTATGCCCTCATGCCTTTGAACATGCTATTCCCTTTACCTGAATTATCTTCCCCATTCATATTTTTCATATATTTACCTTTCATCTTTCAAATTTTCTCTCAGGTGTCACTTTTTCTTTGACATTTCCATGACACCATCCAATCCCCCAAACTCCAAGGAAGCTAAACCCTTTATCCTCTGTGCATTATAATTATCTATAGGCTGACTCCTCAACTAGATTGAATTTTTGTAGAAAAGGAAAGTATCTAATTCATCTTTGTTTTCTTAATACCTAACATATTTCCCAGGACACAGTAGGTTCATAATAGATGATTGTACAATTATTGAAATATACAAGAACACACACACCAACCTGCCTCTAGCCCATTCCTCACCCCCAATTAATCTCCCTAGACTAATTAGTTTTAGATGTTTATAAAGTGTAGAACAAATATCAGATCCACCTTTAGTCCCCATGATGACTTTACTACTAGTTAAAGTAAGATGTGTAATTTGGTACTTCCCATAATAGATTGAACTGGTTAATTCCAAAGCATTCTGGCTCAAAGAGATGAGGAGAATCCAATAAGTCAATAAGAAAAACCTTACTTCATCAATAGGAACTAGATAGAAATATAACTCTAAAGCTCTATATCCTTTCTATGTCTTTTAAAAAGAAGCAAAAACATTGAGGCTATAAAATATAGAAAACATTTTTAAATCAGAAAGAAAGAAATATATACATTTCAGGAAGATTTTTCTACCACTGTATATAATGCTATGTCTAAATAGGATTTTCTTACAAACTTCTGAGAATTAGAAAAAATCACTTCTTGAGTATTCTTTGGAATTGTCATTTCAATGGTGATGAGAAACATGCATTTGAAAGACAATATGAATAACAATATGCTTTGTCTAATGTCTGCTCTCAGTATTTGACTGGTATACTTGGAGGAAATCCATGAAATATTTGACCATAAAATTGTCAACACTGCAAGAGGATTTTCCTTGCCTGATGTAAGGTTGCCAGATATTTAGTTTTAACTCAACTATATGGATAAATAAGAATCTCCATCTAAGCTATGAACAATTATTGTCCTTGATTTCCTATTCCACATCACCAGCAATGATCCTAGGTTCTTAAATATTCACCACAGAAACAACCTAAGTTTATATATTTTGCAGTATAGACTTTTTTTTCCTTCTCCTTCCAAGGCTCATTTTTTTAATTCATTATTTTCTCATTTCTTAAATCAGAGATTCTTAGGATGAGTTTATGGTGTCCATGAACCCTTAACACTACATATAAAACATGCAAAATATATGTATATTTTTCTTGGGAATAGTATAGTTTTAATATTTTTTACAAAGGTATGTGCACCAAAAAACCCATGAAAGACTGATCCATTAAAAGTTGCTTTCTGTTCAATATTCCCTCTTGAACAATATTTTCCTTTTATTATTTGCTATGTGCTCAATCTCTACAACTGTGAGAGCTTCATTTCCCATTTATATTTAGATGATATCCTGATTATGGACAACAGCTACCACACTCAGACTCGCTCTTAAGCTCCAGATCTGTATTTCTAAATGCTACTGGACTGACCCCTTAACCTCATTATGTCATTCCAAAATAATGACTGAAGGCCAATTCATTGGATTTGGCACTGGAAAGACAAGGCGGCCTGCCTTCAAAGACATTTTTATACAACTATCCTTTACTGAGCACATAATATATTCTAGGAATTGTGCTAGGTATTTTACCTTAAAAATTGCATCCCATTGAATTCTCACAACAAATCTGTGAGGTTTACAGATAAGGAAATTGAGGTTTCAGAGAAATTACATAACCTACTTAAAATTATGTAATAACTTAGTTGGGAAGACCAAATTTGAATTGATTTTGTCTGTCTCTAGGGTCCAAGTTTTTATCACTATGTACTTCTTTTAATAGTTCATGGTTGGAAGCAGGTCATTGCGATAACATTTACACTATGGCAAGCACAGGATCACCTACTACTTAAAAATCCTCTGCAATTACCAGTGGCCTCAATAACCAAGTCCATACTCTTTAGCTCAGTTTATAATTTGGCCTCAACCTACATCTCAGTCCTCAATTGCCAGCATATTCTCCATCTACAGTCTAGCACCCAGTTACACCAGACTACTGATCCTTTCTTCAATACATCATGTTCTCCTCTCATGCTTCTCTGCCTTGTATATGTCATCCAGTAGGCTGGAAATTCATTTGTCCCTCTTGTCTTCTTAGGAGAATTATTTTATTTTCATAACCTATTCAAATGAGTGTCACCTTCTAAGTAATTCACTGAGGCAAAATTAGTGAATTTGCCTCCCTGTTCTCCTATAACACTTATGCCCTTACCATAGGGCTTGGATGTAATCATTTGTTTACTGATCTTTCTCCATTCCTAGATAAATCCCTTGGGGAGAGGAGCTATGTTAGGTTTCTCTTGCACCAGCGATGGTAGTGCATTACCGAGAACATATGGCAGGGTATTCAGTAAGTGTTTGTATAATGAATAGTATTCAAGCTTTATCTGCCTTTGATGTTGAGCATCTTTATAGAGACAGAAAACCTCAATATAATGTATCTTTGATATGGCCATTTTCTGTATACATAAATATCATTTAAGTAATATTACATAAATGCTCCACAAAATATGGATAGCTTTTACATTTTTATGTATACTTTTGACATTGTTTTCTAGAAGTTTGACTTTAACTCTTCAATTGTTTGACCAGCTGACACATATACGGAGGGGAAACTATTATATGGGGCTATGAATAAGGTGATATTTTCTAACTTGCTTGCTTGGTAAAAGAATTTTTTGTGTAAGAAATTAGATTTCAGAAAAGTCACAATTAAAAAAAGAAAAAAAAATAAGAAAAGACTTGGAAGAGGTATGAGAAAACCCATGACAGTCTGTTCAAGAAGAAGATGGCAATGATTAATGTTGGAGAGGGGTGCCAACGTAATAAAATGGGAGAAACAATAGTCTTTTCAGCAGAAGTGCTGGGACAACTGGATATCCAGATGCAGAAGAATGAAGTTGTACCCTTACCTCACAAAATTTACAAAAATTAACACAAAGTGGATCAAATATCTAAAATGTAATAACCAGAACTACAAAACTCTTAAAAGACAATATAGAGACAAATTTTTATGATTTCAGTTTTGACAATGGTTTCTTAAATAGGATATAAAATTGATGAAATAACAAGCGATGATTTTAAAAAAATTAGACAAATTGGACAAACGATGATAAAAGTACAAGCAGTGATAAGCATAAGCAATTATAGAAATTACATAAATTGGACTTTATCAAAATTAAAAACTTCTGTGCATCAAAGAACACTGTCGAGTATAAAGAAAACCCACAGAATGGGAGAAAATATTTGCAAATCACATATCTAAGAGTCTAGTATCCAGAACATATAAGTAACCCCTACAACTCAATAATAAAATAACCGAATTTAAAAATGAGCCAAGAGTTTGAATAAACATACCTCCAAAGACAATAAAAAATGGCCAATAAACACAGGAAAACATGCTCATATTATGGAAATCAAAACCACAATGAAATATCACTTTTTCCCTACTCAGATGGCTACAATAAAAGGGACAACAATAACAAATGCTGGGAAAGATGTAGAAAAATTTGGACTTTCATATGTTGCTCATGGGAATGTAAAAAGGTATAGCCACTTGGAAAACAGTTTGGCAGTTCCTCAAAAAGTTAAACATATAGTTATCATATAACACAGTAATTTTATTCCTAGATATATACTTAAGAGAAATGAAAATACATGTTGTCACAAAAACTTGTATATAAATATTCATAGCAGCATTATTCAAAATAGCCAAAAATAGAAACAACCCAATTGCCCATCAACTGATGAAGGGAATAGACAAATGTGGTATATCTACACAATGAAATAATATTCAGGCATAAAAAATGAAGTATTAATACATGCTACAACATAGACGAAGCTTGAAAACATGATGGTAAGTGAATGAAGCTAATCAAAAAAGACCATATATTGTATAAGCCACCCCCACCCCGGCCTTTTTTCTGAGATGGAGTCTCCCTCTGTCACTCAGGCTGGAGTGCAGTGGTGCGATCTTGGCTCATTGCAACCTCTGCCTGCCAGGTTCAAGCGATTCTCCTGCTTCAGCTTCCTGAGTAGCTGGGATTACAGGCGCCCGCCACCATGCCTGGCTAATTTTTGTGTTTTCAGTAGAGACAGGGTTTCACCATACTGGCCAGCCTGGTCTTGAATTTCTGACCTCAAGTGATCTGCTCACCTTGGCCTCCCAAAGTGCTGGGATTACAGGCATGAGCCACCCCTCCAGCCTTTTATGAGCCTATTTATATGAAATTTCCACAATATGCCAATCCACAGAAGCAGAAAATAGATCAGCGTTTTCTAATAGCTGGCAGAAGGAGGAATGGGTAGTGACTGCTAGTGAGTATGGAGCTGCTTTTTGGGATGATGAAAATGTTCTGGAATTAGTACCGATAGCTTTGTAATCTTGTGAATATACTAAAAACCATTGAACTGAACACTAAAGTGATAAATGTTATGGTACATAAATTTTATTTCATTTTTTCAAAAAGTACTTTTTACATAGCATTGTTGTAAGACTAAATTAAAGAAAGTATGTAAAGTGCACAGGACCTGTAATCGATAAATACTAATTCTTATTTTTTTTTTAAAGGATCGAATGGTTAAGATGGCTTTCATTCATTTGGGGGAATTAAAAATAATTACAGTTTATATGAGATATGGAAAGAGGATACAAATCTGTTAAAATATTTTTTTTAAAATACTTCGTATAGGGCTAATGAATCAAAGGGACCACTTTATCCACATTTTCCTGACTAGTGAAATTTGCGCTAATGTAGGTACACCAAGCTGTACTTCTTATAAGTATCACTACAATAACAAACACCTAGGGATGGACACAGCACTCCATCCAATAACTGTGTGAACTCATTACCAAATTATTATTATGACTAATATGTTGGTTGCTATATCACATAACAGATATGAAAAAATACAATGTAATCACAACAACGTCAGAGTTTCATATCATCGATAATAGAGCTACTGGCTGTAGCAAAAATATTTTAAATTATCAAAGCTAACCTATAATCTTTTCACAGGTACAATATGTAGTGGTGAACATTTAACTTTAAATAGCACAGCACATTGTAAAAGTCACCCTATGTCATAAGAAGTGTATATAAATAATTGTTTATGATTCTACATCCCTGAAAAATGTGCATGCTGCACTAAATGTTTAATGTGTCCTTGACCAAAAGGGAATACAACATTAATTTTGTTTTGAGGACAAGTGGACTCCAGACAAAAATAGGTAACTTAGGTAGATACAACAGTTTTAGAAAATTCTGTTCCTGAGGTGGTGGGATTTTTAGGGAACTTACCTTTCTCAAGAACATAATTTCAAAAGACACTCTGTAAATTCATCAAAGTTTAATAATGAAGAGACACAATAAATGTTATGAAGTTTAGTGGGGGATACTTTGGAAGTGAATGCCAAAGATTACAATTTAGAGAAGACCACAACCAAGAAACAGTTCACAAAGTTTTAGTTGAATGAAAAATTTAAAAATTTTAAAGCACATCCAACTTCTTCAAACAATTTGTTTCTTCTGAGATTCCAGGTTTAATTTTGGTTATCCCATGACAAGTAGTTCACAACACTGGGAAAAGAAAGGAAAAAAAAAGAAAAAATATATTTTATTTGCATAGTACATATTTTTAATATTAATTTACATATCTAAGAATGTTTTCTTCTTAGAGCTTTCATTCTACTTTTGTTTTATATGTAATTAGAATTGAAGAGGATTTGACATCCCAAATCCTTTTTAAATGTTTTTCTGTATATGGTCAGCAGAAAACACAAAATATAGTGATCCTTCCACCTCGGTCTCCTAAGTAGCTGGGACTATAGGAACGTGCCACCACACCCAGCTATTTGTTTATTTTTCATAGAGATAGGGTCTCACTATGTTGCACATGCTCCAGCTATCATTTATTGACTAATTCTAACCTTAATGAAATAGTTCCTGATTTTTAGATTTACCTCCAATTTCCCCATCCCATCTTAAATACTACCACAAACTGTTCTGAAAACTCTTTCCTAAATACACATAAGTTTCCTTCTCAAGAACCCATAATTTCTCCTTGTTCATCAAATCAATTTTAAGTATCAATCCTAAGATACCCCATCAACTAATCTAACTTTGCTTTCTTATCTAACGGCATTTTCCCCATTCCCTAACGCATACCTTCCACTTCAATCAGACTAATTTTCTTCATTTCCTCAATATGTCAGATTCATACTTCTCACTTTATCATGTTTAATTAGAAAACCTAATTGCCACTTACTTAAATTGTACCCATTCTACAAGATCCATCTCATGCAGTACTTGCTTGTGCCATATGTTCTTCACAATAACTTAAATTTTATCTTGTATTGTTTAAGACGTTTAATCAATAAGCCACATTTCTCATGTAATTGAAGAATAGGCTGGTGAAATCTTAAGTGCTTAATCAATGTGCATTGAATTGAGCTAAATTTATATACTTAACTTGAATTTATATGCTTCAATATTGTACTGTTGAGGTTAAACATCTTTAAAATTACTTTCATATTATTTTATATTATTTGGTCAATCCCAAGTTTTCTCAGCTACAGAGCTCATGAGGTTGAGACCACAGTGAGCTGTAGTTGTGCCACTGCACTCAGCCCAGGTGACAGAGCAAGATCTTGTCTTAAAAATAAATAAAAATAAATGACAGATGAAAACTTTATTCCATCGTATGATGTAATTTTATATATGTGGAAGTAAATGAATAAGCTTTCATGCACAGAGCACTGGAAATTTTGATGTAGTTTATTCTGTCCAATATATAAAATTACCTAGGAAAGTAATGAGCACTTAGTGTAATTCTCCTGTTTTCTGAGTTCACCTATTGAGGAAAACTGAAGAGTTTTCATAGTCAAGGTTCAACTGAATTTAAGTCCTGAGGGATGAAAACTAAAGTATATACACACATATATATTTTAGGAAACTTTCTTAGGAGATACACACACACACACACACACACACACACCTCCTAAGAAAGTCTCAAGGGAAAAAATGTCAGTGGGATGAGCCCTTTTAGGAGAAGCAGAATAAAAGACTGATTACAAATCAAAAAGCCAAAGAAGAAGCCACAGACAGAAATGGAGACAAGATCCAGAAGCCAGGCTGAAACAGGAGGGCAACAAATCAAGTCAGGAAATAACTGACATGAAGCACATCGGTGCCTTAATAGTGGCTGAATATGTGGGCTAGTTTAAAGGTGAAAAAGTCTCTTGATGCCATAAATATAACACATATTTCTAAAAAGAAATTCATTGAAAAGGGGGAGGAGAATTATTTTATTCCTTTAGAAAGTATAAGATCAAAGCACAGAGCAACATTTTTCCAAATCTGCTCAAAATCTTGCCAGACATGGTGTTATGTCAGTCCACTTCCACTTACAGTATTAGCCATAGTGCTTCTAATTATGACCACTGCAAAAAAAGTAAAAATACTAGTAAAATGTAAATTGAAGTGAAAGCTATTCATTTATAGGAAAGGTATCATACAAACTCACAGACATTCTTAGAACTGGAGATTTATAAAATTTAGGTACCAATCGAATATGCAATTGTTTCTTCTGCATTATTTGCCCAGGAGAACCAATACTTCACAAACTGTGTTTAGACTTTATTAGCTGAGCAAAATTAATGACAAGAGAATGCCACCAGACAATTTTGATAGTTGCTTTTCATATCATGAATACTTACCTTTCAAAAGAGGAAGCAATGTTAAATAGGCTTAATATGGTTTAATCCTCTCAAAGACTTTGTAAGGTATGAATGAAACTTGCACATGCGTGTCAGTTAGGTTTTAGTACAGGAAACAGATAAGTTTCAGGTATTTCAAGTAAATAGAGATTTAAAACAGGGAATAAAATGCTTACTAAATCTTTGGGAAGGCTAGAGAGAGAGGCTCTAGGCTGGGAATTCAGAAATGTTTCCATAACACTGTAGAACTGACTTATTAGAGAAAGATGACCTTTGCTTCAATCAGAAAAGTGGGGACTTCAGAAGTCACTATAAAATTTATTGACTTCAAAAACACACCACTGTAGCCACAATTAAGAGATCAGGGAGCCACTACTGCTCACACCCCTACAGCCTCTCAAACCCTAGAACTTGGATGCTGGAACCCATCACAGAAAAATCATGTTTCCACAATCTCACTTATTAGCAGAAAACAATGGAAGCAGCAGGAAGATGACCTCCACTTGACTTTCGCTTCCAAATCTCAACAAGTGCATCTAATTGGATGAAACTTATTTACATTTGGAAGTTTAATGGCACAGGAATCTGGGAAAATTTAGTTTTTAGCTTTCCAGCTGCTGTAGTATAGAAATACACAGTATGGAAAAGTGCAAATGGTTGCCAGTTGGCCATATCCACCATACTGAGATTCAAAGGTTTTAGAAATTTCTTATCCAAGGTCACAGAACTTGTGAGTGCTAGAGCAACAAACTTGAATTCAAAGATTTTGGCCACTTGCCCAGTGCTCTTTCCACTACATCAGTCTACAGCACTGATTACTCTCTGAAGACATTTGCCAAAGGAGACATATTTTCAAATCTTGTGCTAATTATATTTTTCACTGAAGCATTAATTCAGGCATCTGTGAACATTGTTACCTTTTAGTCTTATGTCAAATCTAGTTCTTCTTCCAAACTCAGACTTAATCTTATTTTACAGTAATTACAGTTAAACCAACACTGCTAGGGTTTAATACCTTTGAGTATTTTTCTCAGCAGGCTTGCTGCTTAATCCATTTAATGTCAGAACAACACAAACCTTCTTATTAAAATGGGGGAAAGGACATTATTAGAGACTGCATTAGTGGTTTTTTCTTCTTTGGGGTAAAACCTACCAATATGGCAATATTTGCACCTTATCTTTATTTTGTTTTCTGCTGACCACATACAGAAAAACATTAAAAAAGGAAAGATTTCAGATGTTAAATCCCCTTGAATTCTAATTACACATAAAAGTAGAATGAAAGCTCTCTGAAGCAAATATTCCTAGATTTGTACTTTAATATTAAAATAAAAAATATGAACTATGCAAGTATTTGGACAAAATGAAAAAATATAATGCCTCAGTAATATTCATATTCAATTAAATCATCACTTTCATTTCAAATGCACTTTAAAGTAATTTGGGGAACATATTTTTAAATGTACATACAATGACCTAAGTACAAAAATTCCTAACATATACCTTAAGAGAAAAATAGAAATTACTACCTAACACTTCTGATTAGACTTAAGCAATAATACTATGTTAAAATTAAAGAGGTGATTAAATTCATATAAATAAAAGGTACATATCATGATTGTAGTTAGAAGAGATTTGATTGCGCTCTTTAAACAAGGAGATAATTATTGTTCAAAAGTTGTTAGATCAAGTGGATCTAGTAGTTTTGTGCTAAGAGCATATAGAAAAGAATATAATAAAGAAACAATGTATGTGGTTGTTAAGGATCAAATAAAGACGTTATCAGAGTCTTGTGTAGGTTAGATTACATCAGTATCACAGATTATTTATCTCCACATATTCATTAGATACAGAATGTTAACTTTATAAGAGTTGGCAAATTTTTAAATCAAAAGGAACTATTGTATTCAGCACACAAAGCAGTGAAGGCTGTGATTAACCTCAAGAGAAGTTTGGGGTGCTTACTAGAGAAAACAATTGATCCTGAGATTTTTCTGAACATTTCTATTTGTCATTGGAATCCGTCTTTTGTAAAAGACTGTTTTCACTCCTGAAAGTCATTATGTACTCTCTCTGTGTACACACACACACACACACACACATATACACACACCCCTCTATATATAATATACACACATATAAATGTTGAGGGGTATATTAGAGAGATCACACAATAAGGCTTTTTCCTTTGCTTTTTACATAGGAAACTAAAATAATAAGTTCAATTTAACTTCTAAATTCATTCAGATTAGAAAGAAAAATAATTAAAAATTGTGATAGTATTTTTTTTGTTGAAGGATCTTTTACATTAAAGTCAGCAGTATTATTTGGTAAGTGGGCTACAGAGTAGAACTTAAAAAATATACCCCTATCTCAGTTATCCCACATATTTAGTATCTTATAAGAAATGACCAGGCCGGGCATGGTGGCTCATGCCTGTAATCCCTGTGCTTTGCGGGGCCGAGGCAGGTGGATCACCTGCGGTCAGGAGTTCGAGACCAGCCTGACCAATATGGTGAAACTCCATCTCTACTAAAATTACAAAAATTAGCTGGGTGTGGTGGCATGCACCTGTAGTCCCAGCTACGTGGAAGGCTGAGGCTGGAGAATCGCTTGAACCCGGGAGGTGGAGGTTGCAGTGAGCCGAGATCGCGCCACTGCACTCCAGCCTTAGTGACAGACTCAGACTCCATCTCAAAAAACAAAACAAAACAAAAAACAAACAAAAAGAAATGACCAAAGACCATAAGTTGTAAACTACAGAAGTTGAAGTTACCTTTATAATGATTTTATATATATGTAATTATATATATTATTTAATGTATATATGTTTTTGTGTGTGTACTTGCTTTTTAAACAGACTTATGTTGGACATATATTTCAATGTCAAAGACAGTGCTTTTCATTATTCTTTAGGTAAAATAATGAGGTGTACATGACTCTAGTAAGAGCTAATTGGAAAATTATAATGTTTGACACTCCTTTACTGTTTTGTTTTCTTATTTTTTGACTATTAATTAAAAGGATGTGTAGAAAACATGAAAAATTAAGTATTAATTTCATGGTGACAGATATTTGCCATCTATTTTTTCTGAGCATAACATATAGTAATATAGAACTCAGAAATCACTGGCTTAAATCAATGCTATTGTTTATTACCAAATTAACCATTATTATTCTAGTCATCTACTGAGGAGTATAGTTTCCAAATAAAACTTAAATTGCCACTTAGAGACTTGACCCTAAAGATGTAATGACATAAAGTGCTCAGTTTTGAGAAGTATATTTCACTTTGTGTACTGATGGATTTTCCTCATCTTGTTGAGCAGATACTAAAAGGTAAGAAAAGGGCTATTAAGTTACAGCTATTAAGTACTATTTCTTATTATTATTGAAAAAAAATATCATCTTTAGGTTGACTGATAATGACATTTCTTTTAGAAGGACTGAGTGTTTGTGTGCCTAAAAACCACGACCTACTTCATAATTGGCTAATACCTTCAGTATGAACAAACTTTTTAAGAATAAACTGCTGTATGTGAGGCTATCTTTTTTATTAATATTTCATGTAGGGCATGTTTATAAATATTTGAGAAAATTCTATCAGAATGTCAACCTTTTTTATATCCTAAAATAGGCAAATACTAATTAAAACAAAATGGTCTGGGGGATTGAATTACCCTCTACTGACCTCCATTTTTCTCATCATCTTGTTAATGCAGTTCTTACTGAAATTAACATTTGTCTGAACTGTTCAAGAGTAACTTAAAAAAATCAAAGTTTGCATTTTATATCATTCATTTACTTTACATATACAATCAAAGCACTCTAACGGGATACAGATTGGTGTTTTTACTAATATAGGTGTATGTCGACTTTCTTTTATAGGGGAGATTTGCTTCAAAGAATTATACAAAACACTGGCATAAATATGACCACTCACAAAATGTGTTTAAATAAGTAAATAATATGGAAAAATACAACACAAATATGTAATGAATATTTGAAAACCCTGGTTTCTGAAGAGTTTAGATATTGTTTACATTATAATCTACTTGGTATTTCTTTAAATACCAATGTATCCCAAAATAATTATTCGATTCACATGCTTTTCTCTGAAACATATTTGTTTATGTAATTTATTTAAAGGCTCAGATAACCAAAATGAATTCAACCTAACGCAAGGATTAAAAGAATGTAAGAGGTCTGTCCAAGATCTGGGAATACATCGAATCCTTCCTACTCATTTTCATCAGAAGCCCTCGCCTCTGTGAAGACAGATGGGAGCTCCATCTACATTCAGGCAGGAAGGCCACTCAACTAAAGTTTAAGGTTTTACAAGGAAAATTCCTACAACTTGCTTCAGGAGGGAAGGGTGGAGAACATTCTGTTTTACAGGACACTCCACCCTCAGCTATATCCCCTTGATTAATTATGTAACCAGATCTCCTTCATCAACTTACCAATCAGGTAATGGCAGGTATTTCTGATGCTTGGTATGGGGTCTGAGTGAGGAGGGTCCTAAAAATATTACTTATGCAGCTGTTTTGCATAGCATTAAAGTGAAAAGCTTTAACTTGCAGTACAAGTTAACATTTGTTCCAGACTTTTTTTTTAAGCTATTATTTTAGCATGTAAGCCTTATAGACATAAATCCTGTCTACTGATACATTATAAAGTCTTAGAAAAGTCAGTGATTATATACAGGAAAGTAGATAAAGGAGAAATTTCAAATGCATAAGAACAAGCAAAAAGGTATTCGTAAGGTATTAGAAACTATTAGCATTTTAGTATAAATAACTGGTGAATACAGCAAAATGAATAATTTGTGGTTAGTATAAATCAGCTAAATTCTTGAAATGCACAACTAACTACACATATTCTTCAGCCCACGGAGGCCATACGATGGAGATTTGGGATTCTAACTTTGTTTTCAAAATGGAGAAGTGCAGAAACTTTGAATCTTTTAAAATTTATCTTCCATCTGTTTCCTGTAATATCAAGATTTAGAGCAAGGTCTGAAGCTTTATCTTACATAAAAGCTGAGTGCCTAATATGTATCTGTCCTGACCTCCCATGGAAACAATTATCAGGCTTCAGATATTTTGTCTCTCAATTTTTTAACTTGAAAGTACATGGCTATTTATTTTTGCACTTATTTTTTGTTTTTATTGTGCAATTTTTCAACATATGGCAAAGTTGAAAGAATACCACAAATGTTTGTATACCTTTCATAATTGTGTATATATGTGTGTGTATATATATATGTGTGTGTATATATATGTGTGTGTATATATATATATATATATATATATATATATATGATTGTTGCAGCATGCATTTCCTGAGAATACGGATCTTCTCTTTATTCTAGAGGTATATACCTCTACAGATGATAGAGGTATATAACCACAATACCTCTATCACCTGTAAAATCCCGATTCCAGGACACAACATAGATAAATTAAATAAAAATTTTTGTAGTGGAGCCAAGGATCCGTAATTTTTACAGTTCTCAAGTGACTACAATATGCAACAAATGTTGAGAACCACTGTCCACACATTAATTAAATTTGTTAAATATTTTCAGTAAAGAATACATTTTGTTTCTTAATATGAATAAGAATGATAGCCTTTTAAAGTTTAGCAAATCTAAATTATATATTTTAGGTCAGCATTTTACAATAATTTACATTTCCTTAAGCTGTTCTTATCAAGTTAATAATTTTCTTTGTTAAATAAATGTATTTTATCTTAATTTCAGTTCTTCTATATCATGATTTAAAATGCAGAAAGTATGTATTATGTAGATTTCAAATATATTTATCTCCAAAGTTAAATGGATTTTAGTAAAAATGATATTTATACATATATATTTTAATAAAATGTTTAATAAATTAGACATGAATCTTAGCATGTGAAACATAAAACTTTTTTATAACTTTCCCCATAATCAAACTTCAAATTCGTGAGAATTAAAAGTCCGGAAAGAAAGAAATCGAAATCCAAACTTACTGCATGTTAACATTTTAATAATGTACTTTCATGTGTTAAAAACCTAAATGTTTCTTGCAACAAAGCATTATCCATAAGTGAATAAAAATAATTTTGACTAATAACAAATTATTCCTATCTTGTAGTTTCTTTGTCAGAATTAAGATTAGCATTATCTATTAATTACTTCTCTGTGGCTTCTATGACACTGTTGTATCCAAGCAAGTAAAGAAGACATTAAGCATTTAGAAACAGCCCTTAGATGTCTATGTCTGTTCTTCAGTGTTAGGAGTAAAAGCAAGCAATGTGTAAACTGATTATTTTTAATAAATGAATCAGAACAGTTCAAAGTCAGATAAGTTATACATTTTAGACTGGGGCAGAAGTCACAAGACCCAGATTCTAGGCTATGATTAGCAGGGCACTTGATCTCTCTGGGCCTGAAGTTTCTCACCTGTTAAATGAAGGATTTAGTTATGCCAAAGGTCCCAAACTTTCTCAGTTCACAGCGTTCCTAGTGTCTCAGTAATTTTTTCATGGTGTTGCAAGCTAAAAGAAACACCTAACAGTTCCATTTATTAAACAGTTAAACCCAAACTTATGTTTGTCTATCCTAACAACTTAGTAGCTATTTAAAAAATAATATACATTAACATTTTTTATTCTTAATGGGATGTGCACATCTGTTGGGCACTTCATAACTTCTCAAACTTTGGAATAAACTTGGAAACCGCTACCCTCATTCCTGTTCTACAGTAATTTTCCCACAGTCCTTGTGTTTTATTACAGCAATTTACAAAAACACAGCCTCACAAAGATACGATGTCAAAAGGAATGAAGTACAATTTAATGTGTAGAAGTTCTGAACTACCTCAAGATAGTGGTTTGCACGGTGTCCAACCGATGTCACTGTGTTGGCCTTGAAAATTTAAAATATCCCATGATAGTGCCCCTGTGAGTTTGTTGTGGTGCTCCTGGGGTGCCTCAGTACATAGTTTAGGAAGCATGGACTACCCTCTGTGAAATACTTCATATAGCTACAATGTGTGTTGTAAACTGTAAAAGACAATTCTGAGGGCCTGAAGTAAGGAGCTGCAGAATTGAAGAGGAGATTAAAAAGTGATACATGCTCAGTCTGCATGAAATTCCCCTTCCTCCCCAGGTCACCTATAAAATGCCTACCTATGCCTCAAAACTCAGCTCAAGCTCCCTCAGGGTAACCTCCCCTTACCAAGTTAAATCCACCTATTATACATTCTCACAGTATTCATTTCACAGTACTTGTCCCAGTTGTAATTATACATTCATTTGTGTAACTATCTGGTTAATTCTTGTCTCTCTCATTAGAATGTAAGCTCTAAGAGGAAAGAACATGTCTGATATCACTACTGTAACCCACAGTGTCTGGTATATTATAGGGGCTAAAATCTTGCTTAGTGAAATGAACTGTGATAGAATAGGTTTAGCATTCATTTTGATTATTTTCCTTTATTCAAGAACAGCTGATATTTATAATAGCATTCCTAAAACATTTTTCTCATACTATTTCGCAGGAGAAAGAAACCCATACACATACAGCTGCATCTGAAACCTCAGAAAGTAAGCTCAACCCAATTGATTAAAAGGATGTTCTTTGGATAAGGTAATCAAATGTTCACCGACTCTTATAGCCAAATTAATTATTATGAGATAAAAATCACGTAACTACAAAAAAAAAAAACTGCTCACAAAAAAGTTTTTAAATCTTTGCAGATGGACACAAACCATACTTTGAGAACCATGTTCCACAGTGCCAATACAGGAAGTTTCTAGATAATGGCAGCTCATTTTTTAAAAATGGCACTACACTATACTGTATTCACATGCCAGCAAAAAGGTTAAGGTAAGTTCATGTCACTATTAAAATAAAATGAATTCTGGGAATTTTGTTGATATTCAATTTTAATCTTAATTATGCAAAGATCTGTTACTTAACTAAGACTATGTAACATAATACAGCATATGACTTCTGGATAATGAAAATAATCCTAAAGTTAAACATAAAAAAATAAGGGTATGAAAGTCAAAATAAGGTAGAAAATGACTGCACCAAATAGCCAACAACCTTAAAAAGGGTAGGATTTTTTTAAATCACTAAATTAAGATTGGTTCATTGCATTTAGTACATCTCTTTTATGAAGAGGAGTTATAAGCTACAGAATCAATAAATTATGTTTTGATATAAATTTTTCACCCTTAAAGTTCCTAGCTAGGAGGAAATTATTCTTTTACACTTACACGTTTCAGATAGAATGGCTATAAGTAAGCACAGATAAATGAAGAAATGAAAGAGAAGGGAAAAATAGAGATGGTTGATTCTGCCTCTGCAATTGCTAATTCATAAACATCAAACTTTCCCAGTGTACACTGTCTTCTTTGGGAATTTGCTCCATCTTTTTCCTTAAACTGAAAGGTGGCTTACTGAGGCTATCACTTTCCTAAAGGTCTCCCCAATACTGCCTAGTTATTTTCTCTTATCACAGGATACAGGGTGGATGTCCATCTACTTCCTTGTTGTCACTTCCCAGATCACTTTTACTTTATGCTCTTCTAAAATTAAAACAAAGATCATCGACCACAAAACACAATTGTTCTTTTGTAGCTCACGCTAGAATACCCTCTGTTACATCTCCTTCATCTTTCTGATCCAAAATTTAGTAGCCTACTATATCTCACCCACTGTCCTTCTTTCCTCCAGCTATGGTAGAGAACTGCTCCTCCAACTTTATGTACATTTGAATCACCTGGGAGTTCTTGTGAACTTCGGGTTCTGATTTAATAAGGACACCCAAAGAGTCTGCATTTCCTGTAACTCTCAAAAGAAGCTGTGGAGTACTCTGAATAGCAAAGCACTGTAAGTGCTGTTTCTGTTAGTATCTAATCTATTAGTCCTAATCTCCCATTTATGCTTTGGCACTCATTCCCTCCTGCTTTCGCTATCTTAATATCTATCATTCCTTCACTGTTCCCTCAGGTTCCCTACATAGTTTATCTCTACCCCCTCTAAGCTGCTCAGTATCGCCCATTAAAGAACTAAACCAAAACTAGAAAACCCTCATTTAACCCTTCACTCCCCCTACATACCATCTGATGTGGATGAGAGCATCCACAGCTAAACTTGGAAGAAAAATTGTCTGCTTGAGGATGCCATTTTGTTATCTTCAGCTCAATCCTGTACCCACTTCAATGTTATTTGCAGGCCCATTACCCCAACACTGCATTCACGAAAGTCATCAGTGACTACACATTGAGAAAACAAGAATGACATTTTCAGTTCTCAACTAATTTGAATTTCTCAACAGCATTCAATATTGTTAATTACTCCCAATATTTTTCCACATGGTCCTCCATGACACAACACATAATAGTCCCCTTATTATCTATTTTCCTGTCTATTGTAAAGACTTCCCCCGCACACCAAAAAAGGTCAAGGAAACTCCTAGCCTTCAAGTCTCAATTCAAATCTGGCCTTCTGAAGCCTCCCCAACTAGGAAAATATACAGTCCCATTGGTTGTCTACCAGTTGTCTACCAGTTAATTGTAATTCTTAGCCACAGGTTAGCTGACCCACCGTCTCTCAAACAGGTGAAGTTAAGCTCAATATTTGGCATATCTTGATATACTTTGTACAGTCTAGCTACAATAAGTTTGCCTATGCACGAAGATGGCTACCGGCGGGGGGGGCGTCCTTACGTCCTACGTCATCACGTGCCGGGATGAGGGTGGGGCCCTCAAGGAAGATGGAATGGAATCCAGATGGGCGGGGGCAAGCAGGACGGGGCGGGGCTACGCGGGATCTGGGCGGGGAGGGGCGGGGCCGGTGAGGGGTCGGGGGTGCTCCTGCTATTCAGCCGGTGCGCGCGGCGGCGGGAGGCAGTGGCTGGGGAGTCCCCTCGACGCTCTGTTCCGAGAGCGTGCCCCGGACCGCCAGCTCAGACCAGGGGCAGCCGTGTAGCCGAACGGAAGCTGGGAGCAGCCGGGACTGGTGGCCGGCGCCCGAGCTCCGCAGGCGGGAAGCACCCAGGATTTGGGAAGTCCCGGGAGCAGCGCGGCGGCACCTCCCTCACCCAAGGGGCCGCGGCGACGGTCACGGGGCGCGGCGCCACCGTGCGCGACCCAGGCCAGGATTCTAAATAGACGGCCCAGGCTCCTCCTCCGCCCGGGCCGCCTCACCTGCGGGCATTGCCGGGCCGCCTCACCTGCGGGCATTGCCGCGCCGCCTCCGCCGGTGTAGACGGCACCTGCGCCGCCTTGCTCGCGGGTCTCCGCCCCTCGCCCCCAGTCACTGCGCCAGGCCCAGGCAGCTCACCTGTACTGGCGCGGGCTGCGGAAGCCTGCGTGAGCCGAGGCGTTGAGGCGCGGCGCCCACGCCACTGTCCCGAGAGGACGCAGGTGGAGCGGGCGCGGCTTCGCGGAACCCGGCGCCGGCCGCCGCTGTCGTCCCAGCCTACACCGGGTTCCGGGGACCCGGCCGCCAGTGCCCGGGGAGTAGCCGCCGCCGTCGGCTGGGCACCATGAACAGCAGCAGCGCCAACATCACCTACGCCAGTCGCAAGCGGCGGAAGCCGGTACAGAAAACGTGAGTGTCCCGAGCGCGTCCTCATCGCGGGGGCTGGGCGCTCAGGCACGCGGGTGCGGGAAGCAGCCCCACCCCGCCCCCAAATCCCTGCGATCCTGGGATTAGGTCCATTCCCGGCACTGCCCGTGGAATCGAGGTTTGGAGGCCGGCTGGGAGACAGAGGACTTGGATTCTCCCGTTTTCAATGATTGCATTTTAAAAATTGTCCTCCCACCCATCCTCTTCCCCCGCACCAGTGCATACACACCCTCTCACATTTGCAACTTTGTTCTTTCTGATTTGGTCCTGATTTGTTGACAGCTCTGATCTGCCTTGGGCTAATGGATTAGTTAGTATAAACCTGTCTTGAAATCTCCTTCCACTTTTAATATCCGCATGGGTTAGGTTAGAGGACGGTCTTAATTCTCATTCTTCGTAGAGTTTGGTAGGGCGAGATGTTTTAAAGAGCTAAACACATGCTGACTTTTACGAAGGGGCTGAGTGCCTCTAAAGGTACTTTTTGGTCCCCACCAACTGGCTTTGTGTTGCGCTCTTATTTACTTATTTGGCAGCAATTTTGTAGCGCTCATCGTGACCATATCGGTAAAGTGGATAGAAGTGGTAGCAGGTGGGAGGGGATGCAACGGACAGGATACGGTGGAGGATTTGTATTCTTCAGACATCTTTTTCGGAAGCTTGCTTATCACTTTTGGGGTGGCTTTAGGGTCTGTAAAATAAAAGATTTAGAACTGCATTTGAGAGAGGTTTTCATTCTTAACGTCTATCTCTAATTCTTTTCCCCTTCAAAGTTTTCTTCTAGTTGAGTGAGTACAAACTTGCTTTTGTCGTTGTCGGTTGATTTTGGTGGAATATTTGTGTGAGATGGCCAATTTTTTGTGTGTGTCAGAAAAAACTATCCGTGCTCAAAACATTACCTGTTGTGAGGTGGTTGTATTCATGTGTTTATTCCAATTTTTTTATTTCTAGATCTCTGAGTTACTTTACCTACATGTGTTTCAAGTTTTCGTAAACAATTTTAAGAACTCTTAAACGTCTTCTCAGACCAAATCAGAAGTGTGCGTTTTGCTTAGACTCCAACTATCACTAATGGGAACCAGAAAAATAACACTTTAAGATTTACATTTAAAACCAGTTATTGGTTTAAAGTTTCATTCTAAAATTTTAGTTTCCTTTCAGAATTTCAGTTATCATAGTTCTTCAGAACTATACTTATGAATTGGCATTAACAGAGGATAATAATCTATAAATAGACTGATTAAAATTTGGAAGTTTTATGGTACAGTGTGTCTTAAGGGAATATTGTCAAACCAGCAGTTTTCTACCTTGGCAGTTTGAGACATCGGTTTATAATACTTTTAATTTTGTAGAATGGTTTCTTATATTAAAGCATGTTTGTCTTATTTGACATTGTCATTGATGGTTAAAGTTGGGAGGCATCCCAAATGTCTGTTCTATGTGTTTATTAATATAATAATACACTTAGCATCATATATAATAGGGGTGTCATGGGTTTTTATGTGTATGGTGAGAAAACATGAAGATCTCCCTGATGTGTTTTTAAGATACTGGGTTTCAGTTAGGGTGTTATCAAAGGACCTGGATGGCTTTGTAAACAAAAACAAATGCCATAATTTTGTATTCATTATACAGTTTAACATTTATGGATGTTGGTTATTTTGCGTAAAATGTACTTTTTATTAGATTATCCTAATATTATACTTACTTAGTCTTTAATATACTTGTATTAATTTCCTATAATATAACAAAAGTATTTTTTCCATTCACCCACATTTTGTTAGCATAGATGTTTATCAGATCTCTGCTGAGCACCGTATATTGCTTCTAATCATACAAATGCCTTAAATATTACCAGCTTGCTCTGTAAGAAAAGGCTAGTGCTGGCATTTTCATTATCAAGTGAAAGTGTTTATATAAATTATTTTTACCTGAATGAAAAATTGTTAACTTTATAATGCAGTTAATCAAAGTTTATTTTAGAAATGAAGTCATTAAACCTGGTATTAAATTTGAGTTTTAAAATTAAGCTACCAGTTTGTGGCCTAATGAGCCCCAAAACATGCCAACATTGGGGAAAATAGATCTTGTTTTGAGCTGAAAATGCTATCCAGACCTACTTAACTTTGACCTCTTAAATGAGAGCCATTTTATTTTATTTACAGATAAAATATGCTGTAGCATTATTGTAGGACTGTTTAAAAAGACAGCCAATTAAATATAAATTTTATGGAATATAAGTATTCCATAAAATTTTGGAGTAAAGTAGGTGACAATTGTAACCTGAAGCTCTTTCAATCTTGAGTTGAATTTATTAAGAAAAATCAACCCCCCCTAGTGGCGGCTCTCACATTGAAAATTATCTTTATTAGTAGGAAATACATTTTAAATGTATTCAATTTAATCCCACTGAAGTATCTCCAACATAGTAGACTCTCAATAAATATTTTCTTTCTTTTTGGAGTAATGAAAGTTGGGAAATTAAAGGCTCTGAAGCAACTTTACGTCCAATTCATGTTCCTACCTTCAAGAAGAAAATATCAAAGATAACTTTCATTATAGAATCTACTATAACTTTGCTTAGACTGTTGCCCCATACTTAGGAACCCTACTCAGAAAAAGAGAACAAATCCTGTGTTTATTTTATTCTCTTTGGAAATGAAAGTGTTTGTTTATTTTGTCTCATGAAGATAGTCAAAAAAGCCATTATAGAATTAAATAGAATGTTTTTCCCTAGTGATAATTTTGGATATATTTTTGTATTTTTAAAGTTTTAATCATAAAGAAAAAGTTGTAATGGATTTCACCTTACCTGTACATAGAAAGTTAGCACTGAATGTTGGCAAATAATAGGTGTTGAGAAAAGGGGGTCTACACTTTAAAATGATACCAGCTGTAGTGGTGATTAAGCCATTATGAAGTGTCAGAACTGGAAGTCACTTCTGAGCCTTAGCTGATCTTTCTTTAAAATGCATACTGATAAAAACTTTTACTTTTATTAACATATTAATAATATAAAAGCATTGTCTTGCTATTCTTTTTAAATGTCATGAATTTCATATATGTAATACTGAATTGTATTACTTACATAATGCTCATTAAATGTTTTCTATAAATTTATGGTGCCATTTTTAAAATAGCATCTAAAATAAAAGAATGGGTCTTTTCATTTACACAATTATTTCTCCATCATTTTTCTTTCCAATAGCTTGATTTAGATAGCATATACATAGTAGTTATGGACACTTGCTTATTAGAACTATGAAATGAAGTAAGTGAAAGTGTTTAGTTATAGGTAACATTAAACGGCAAAAAGAGGAAACAGGTATAAATTGAAAGCACTGGATCTAAACTAAAAAATGAGGTCTAGTTTCTTCACTGTTACAGATCTGGGCAAGTTTCTTGACCAATAAAGCACGACAGTCAGCACCTGTACTGCTACTCTCACAACTAAAACAGAACAACAACAACAACAACAACAACAACAAAAAATATATATATATATATAGTGAAGACTGCTAAAGATATAAATGAAACAGAAACGTAAATTCTATTCTTTTAGCTTACATTATCACAGAACAATCAATTCTCCCGTGAAACAGTAAGAGGCAGTATACGATTATGTTCTCAATTACGGCTACTGCTGAAATGTGCTACTTCACTGGTGAATAAATTTACATAGTACGTGCTTACTCATGTATTTAATTAAGACAGTTACTTAGAAGTAAATACCATACAAATCTTTTACAACAGTACCTTTCTACTTTTACGCTTCTTGTAAAATTGATATTTTGCTAGTGGCTTAATATGACAAAAGATGACTGTTTATTAGCACTTATTCTGATACAAGCTTGCCCAGTTCTTTACATCATTTTCTTCATTTTTATAATAGTACTAAAGAAAGGTAGTATTATTTAAGTTTATAGATAGGGAACTGAGATTCAAATTCAGAGTTGCTCAGGTAATGAAAAAGAGTTTGGATATTGGATCCCAGGTCTTTTTGCTTCAAAGCTTGTGTTCTTACTGACTTGTGTTCGTACTGTCCAGGTGAACAGATTCAGTGATGCATACAGTACAGCCATATCCTAGGGATTTTCACTGTTTCTTCTCAGCTAGTGTTATGGCTGAAATAAATTATTTGTCATTTCCCATACATAATTTGTACTTGCTCATCCCCATACTTGTGTTTTACGTCCTTTCCTCTTAGAGTCTTTTCTCCTGTCTTATTGATTTGCTACCCACCTCCCTTCCTCCTTAAAACTTTGTTTTTAAAGGCTGCATAATACTCTGTTGTACTAATATTCTATAATTTTTTAACTGTTTTTCTTTTGGGAGGAAATTTTATTCCCAACCATTTAATACTTTAATATTTCAGAGAATACCCTTGGGACATGTACATTTTTATGCAAATTTATTTTTTTAGGAAAAAATTCCTGTAAGGGAATTTTGGGATAGAAAAGTATGTGTTGTTTTAAGGTTGAACCAAATCGTACACTCCAAGAGATAGTATCAAATTAAGAAAAATTTACTAATTACATTCCATCATCAATCTGGGGATGTGACTATATCTTTGCATTTTTGCTTAAAAAATATTATTGTCAATTTCATAGGCAAAAGTGTGGTTGGTAATTAAAGTTGTATGTTGGGATCATGGTTATGTATAGGAGAAGCACTTGTATTTGCAGATTTTCTACTTAGGGTGTCCTTTACGTATTCATTTGTTTTGTCTTAAATTTTTCAGTCATCTTTTAGTTTGTTCTTTTTACTTCTTTCTATTGAAATATTGTTTTAAAATGTATTCCTATTAAATAATACTGGCAGATTTCAAAAGTCAATTATATATGTGGCACATCTTAAGTATAGCATGTGAGGCCTTATCTTTTGATGTCTTACTGTGGTAGTTAGGGATTTTAGTGCTCTCTTGTCTCACTTTAACCTTTTTCACCTTCCTCCATCCTCCCAATATATTTTATCACAATTTTGGATTATATACACATTAGCGTTGTATTATTTTTGACTGTATATTGTTTACTGTTTAGCTAAGTAATATACTGTGATTTCATTTGCCTTCCTGTTCTATGCTATTATTGATTTCTTTTCTACCATCTTCCCGTTTATTTGCATCTGGGTTTAGCTGTCACTTAGGTTCATCGGAGACAGAGTTTGTGTTTCTGGCTCCTGCTTTTCTTGTTTTGGTGTGGTTTTCTGGAAGAGAAGGGTAGTTGCAGAAAGCTAGGTATTCTACCGTCACGGAAACAGAAGTGTCTTGCCTGTATTTAAGACCCGATTTAGATGCCACATCTCCATGAACTCTTTTACAGCACCTGTGTTACTGAGCAATATATTATGCTTGATTTTGCCATGTTATAAAATATATTTCCTCCTAGGAGGAAAAAGAATGTCTTTAAAGATAGGACTATTATTTGTCTTTGAAACTACCAGAGCTTCCCAGTACAGTACCATGCACTTAGTACATATTTGAGATGTACTAATTTAACAATTAACTACCACTTAAAATTTTTTTGGTAATGTTTTAGTGATTCTGGTAAGGCAGATACATTTTATGCGGGTTCAAGGGGGAATAAAAATGTGTATTTGCGTAGAAGAAGGGGGAAAGGGAAACAATGAGTTTTTCAGGATTATGGAACTAATAGTGGTTTCTAGGCCATATTTCATTTTCCTGATTTTCCCTGCTAATGTCTTGTGCTAGAAACTATGCTGTTTATATCTCATCATCTCTCCTCAGGTATAGCAAACAAAAGGGAAAGGAAAGAACTCATCACAATTATAGGGCAGCAGCAGGAGGGTGGCAGAAGATTTCTGACTCATTAAAAGTGGCTTCCAGCCAGAATTCTCAGAAGTTTTTGTAGATGTTTTTGACTCATATAGGGAAATAAAATATCCAGCTGTGTTCAGCCTGACAATGAAGTTGGGATCTATTTGTGCTATGTGTCACCTCCATTACATTAAGCACATAGTTTATGATTGTAAATATTTGAAATTTATATTCAGAGATAAATACGGATGCACTGAAGCTGGGGGAAGGAAATGAAGAATGAATGGGGTTAAGAGTTGGGCTTTATTGGGTGTAGGTAGTATGGTAGGGGGATTTTACTGAGGAATACTTCAGATTTCCTAGCTGTTAGATGGAGAGTAGCACCATAGTGCTGAGAAACGGGTGCCCAACTCCAGGGGAATGTGAATGGAAGGGCAGTCAGGTACAGGGACTGGAAATAAAGATAAACAAGTTATGGGTAAGTAGACCAACGCAGTAAGAGTAGATTAAATCACCCCGAGGAAAAATCCGATAGAGCAAACTCAGTACTGTGAGAGGTAATCTCTTGTTAAACAACGTCACTTTAATCTCATAGGATTACTGAAACCATATCTTTGCATGTCATTTTGAGGTTTTATAATGAATATTATATAAAACAGTTATATTTATGAGTAAACTTGGTTAATTTTTTCAGCTTTACTTCAAACACTGGCTACGAATGATGAACCTTATAGACTTTTTTGATGGAGATGTTAAAAAGGCTTTCAAGATAGCATTCAGACTGGCATTGGGCATACTGTTGGGCCTGTTACCACCAGCAGTTAAAGCTTGCAGGGCTTCTAAACAGAAGCATGGCATGCAGTCAGCTGGAGTCTTGATTTCATAACAATTTTGATTACAGATTGGGACAAGATTTTTGAGGTAAAGGTTTCAAAAAATAAGTTACTCCTTTGCCTGACCAACATCATACGGTCTATTTCAGGAGATGTTTCCAGAGCTCCCAAATCCAATCTTAGAGGGATGTTTATTTATATTTCAAACAGGCTTTTCCTTAAATAATGGTTAGCAGTGTCCTTTCTTATAGATTCGAAGACAATACAAAAGTAAAAATATTAGCATAATCCACGTCAAGTGCAGTTAATGTAAGATTACTCTATTTTTAATTGTTCTGTATATCTTCAAGATGTATGGATCGATATTAAATATTTTAACAAAATCTGTACATTTCTCACAAAATCAGTGAAAAAGTGAGTCAAATGCATTACCTTTGTTAGCTTTAACAATCTGACATTTTAAAAGCTTCAAATCCAGTACATCTGAATTGTTAAGTTCTGAGGGTACTTCTTAGCCCTGACCTTAATTCCTCTGTGTATTTGACTTTCTTCTATGACCTCCAAAATATTCTACCCTGGTTTTTTTCCTGTCTATCATTTCTTCTCTGTGTCTATGCCTCTTCCGTAGCCCTATACCTAAATGTTGGTATTACTGAGGTCTATCCTCAAGCCACTTTTTTCCTTTTCTGGTACAGCTCTCATTAGGAAATGTAGTTGTTCTTCCGAGCTACAAATCACAGAACCATTTGCAACCTCTCCTCACTCAATGGTTTCCTCTTCCTTACTTCCTATAGTGAGTTAGTTTAGTTCGGTGAACATTTGAGTCTGGCTTAAATCTCTCTTCAAGCCAGTCCTTTCTTAACCTCACTGTCACTGCCTTTGGTCAGGTTGTGATCATTTCTTTTCTTGGCACTTTTGGTCAGCAAACATTAATTGAGAGTCCACTCTATTATGCTGGGCATTAAGGATACAAAAATGATTTAAGCTTACATAGAAATAAGGGTGTTAGGCAAACAAGTATAAGCATTTATGTTACTTGACAATGGAAATTCGCTCTCATGTTAAATATTTTGTAAGACACATAGTAATACATTAGAAATGTAGACAATTTTGCATTATGAAAAGCAAGCCTCAGAATCTAGTGTGAGGCTGAATATTGCAAAGAGCCAGCACAAGACAGGCAGCAGTACCACATGGAGGGATACCTTTATGTCACTATTAGTTCTCCCTATGTCATAGCATGTTGCCTTGTTTCAGCGTTTGTGTCACTCTCTTCTCTCCAGTGTTTCATAATCATTACTGGAAAGCCACCAAGAGTGCAGGACTGGATTGTATACACACTTTCTATTTCTGTGAAGTTGTTTGTATGGAATATTCCTTAATGGAATCATTATATTAGACATTTGTATAAGAAGTCAAATGGGGCAGAGTTGCTAATCCGTTGTGAGGTAGGTCAGGGAGGACTTCATGAAAGTGATCTACTTGAGCGGGGACTTGAACCCAATGGGACATAACAAGGAGGTTGTATGAAAGCACTAAACCACATGTTGTAACTGTAAGTAATTTCTTAGCTCTGGGGTAGAATAGACAAAAGCGGCTTCAATAGAAGAAATGAAGCCAGAGGGGTAGATGAAGCTAGAAAGATCATGAAGGATTTTGTGTGCTAAGCTAAGGAACATGGACAGTTCAGAGCTACTGAAGGAGTTTAATCAGAGGAGTGACACAGTCAGATTTATGTTTTAGAAAGAAGTTCCTGGCATCCCGGAATCCTAACTTCAGTGAACCCTGCCCTGCTTTCTGTATTCTCTATCACCAGAGTCAGCTTGGTGAAACACAGGCTGATCTTGTAAATCTCAGCTCAACACTTAAGAACAGATGCCTAAGTCCGATTTCTATCGTTACTTTGTTGTCTCCTCTATCTTGAACATTTTTGCATCAGACACCCACATAGCTCACTTCATTTTACTCATGTCTGTCCTGAAACATCACATCAGAGAGACCTTCCTAGGCTATCCAAACCAGCATCACGTCTGTCACCCCTTAGTTTCTTACCTTGCTTTATTTTTCTTCTTAGCACTCACTGCCCTAAAAGTTATATATTTATTTGTTTATTTCTCCATCCTCCACCTAGGATGTAAGCTCCATGACAACAGGAGCTTTTGTATATTTTGTTTACCTGTAAGTGTTCTGTGCTGGGCACTTGATAGGTGTTCAGTATTTGTTGAAAGAATGTGGCCCCAACCATCTTTCTTCTTTTCTCTCTTTCACCCTGTGCTTCTCCCTTCATATGGGGGAATTCTTACAGTTCACCAATCCTTAGTTATGCCTCTTCATGAAATCCTGTCCCTCACTCAAGATCCATCTCAGATACCACCTTTTCTGTAAAATCTTTTTTCAAGCAGTTGCTGCTTCTGCTTAGCTCCCATAACACTTTTTGAATAGTTAGGAGAAAAGTGTTTACCTGGGCTGTACAGAATGTGATGGATATAAATAAATACTTGTCAGCAAGTTATTAATTAACCAGTAGAGAATTACACAATGAGGTAGACAAGCATTATAGGTAAAGTTTGAAATTCAGTTGGTTAAGTGGAGAAATGAAGTAATTAGGTGTGACTTGAAATTTGTTTATAAATGCAATATGATTAGGGGAAAATAGCTAGGGGAACCATCACCAATTTCTATTATATACACAGTTGTACAGACAATCTGGAGAAGGTATCTGTTGATACATACATACATACACACACACACACACACACACACACACACACATCATTTTACCGATGTATTACCTTTTTTGTAGAAGTATTTACTTTTCATCTTCTTTCTGCCTAAAGTATTACTTCTCCACATACATCATTGAAAAGAAATTATCTAGAAATGTTTTGATTGGGTCATATTAATAGCACTATGCCCAGGCCAATTTCTACTTTACAAAAGCTGATATAATTCCATTTGAATTGTCAAAAATGTCTTTGTTGTAAGAAAACGCTGGATAATTACTTTTCTGGCTAACAGGAAGGTATAGAGGTATAAGGTATAAATTACTTTGGTTTTCCAGTTCAGCGTGGGTATCTGATGATCTTTAAATTCACTTTAAGTGATTAATGTCTGCTGTGAAATCCTGGCTGGGGTCTTTGTGTGAAGTTATTCAACTTTTCATTTCTGAACTCATGTTCCTCTTTGACGCATAAGTGTCTTTCTTCTCAGGTGAAAATCATGCTAAATTGTTTAGGGTTTCATTGAACTTTCTAATTGAGACACAAGCTACGAAAGCTAATAATTAAGTATAATTATTGTCTACATGTAAAAGCAAAAGTTGCCGGTAATCACCATTAACCTCTAATATTTGCCAACAAGAAATGTAAATAGCAAAAGTCAAATTTATTTTTCTTTTAATATTTGAGGACCACATTAGATGGCTGGAGGACCATCTGCAGGTGCCAGAGGGGCTTTGGGACATTATCTCTAATGAGTTGAAAGTAGATAAATACAGGAAGCTGGTGATATGAAGATAAATACTTTATTTAGGGTTGTCCCTGTTTATTGACAACATCAATGATGCTGAGATGCTTCCTGTGGAAGATAGCAAAGGAAGTATGATTTTCATATAATTTATCACAAATTTATCTTTTTAATTTTCCACCAAACAATGGCTAATGCATCTGAGAGGGGAAAAAAATCCCAGTAGATCTGTTAATTGGGAATCACTGTGCTACAAATGCATGAAGTATAAGCAAACATTTTCCTATGATGAGTTCATAAGCTTTTTAATGAAATATTAGGAAGAATTTAACCCATTCCCTGTTTTTCTTAAGATGTGAAAGGAAGATTTTAGAAAGACTTATGTAAACTTTAAGTAGACTTTAAAAGTTTGTTGTGTTAGAGAAATATTTGAGGAGATGTTATAATGCAATAGAAATTTTTGCTTTATATTTTTAAAAGGATTTTTTATGGTATTTTGTTTGTTTTTCAGAGTAAAGCCAATCCCGGCTGAAGGAATCAAGTCAAATCCTTCCAAGCGGCATAGAGACCGACTTAATACAGAGTTGGACCGTTTGGCTAGCCTGCTGCCTTTCCCACAAGATGTTATTAATAAGTTGGACAAACTTTCAGTTCTTAGGCTCAGCGTCAGTTACCTGAGAGCCAAGAGCTTCTTTGATGGTAAGACAGAAGGGTTTAATTTGTCTACAATAACTTATAAAAAATACTTGTATTAGATATAGCTGTTTCTGTGTTAATAACTACAAAAATTAGCCGTATTTGGAAAATTTATTGCTGTATAGTAAAATTTCAGTGGCAAAGCCAGATTTATAAGTCTTAAAATCAATTTTCCAGTTTTATTCACCCAACAGATGCAGCCACTGAAATGATGCATGGTATCATTCTTTGAAAATCATATATTTAGAAGTTACACTCAAATTGATTATGTCGAATTCCAGTTTCCCTTCTACTTCAATATTTAAAAGTCTCTCTTTTTAAAAAAAAAAAAAGATAAAACACCATCTTGCTGGATTTTCTGTGTTTTCATAGACATGTCATTTTATTTATCCCTCCAAACTTATGTATATTTCTAATCTTTTTTTTTTTTTTTTTTTCGAGGCAGACTTTTGCTCTTGTTGCCCAGGCTTGAGTGCAATGACACGATCTTGGCTCACTGCAACCTCTGACTCCCGGGTTCAAGCGATTCTCCTGCTTCAGCCTCCCAAGTAGCTGGGATTACAGGCACCCACCACCATGCCCAGCTAATTTTTTGTATTTTTATTAGAGATGGGGTTTCACTATATTGGCCAGGCTGCTCTCAAACTCCTGACCTCATGTGATCTGCCCATTGCAGCCTCCCAAAGTGCTGGGATTACAGGCATGAGCCACTGCGCCCGGCCTATTTCTAATATTTTACATTAATTGTATACCGACTGCAAGAAATATAATTAAAACATGTTTTTCACTAGAAAGAACATTTGATTGTAAGAGTCAATAGAATTTGATTTCATTCTCTATTGTGTCACTGAAAACTGTTTGTCATTAACCAAACCAGGTAGCATCCCCGTAGCTCAGTTTTCTCAGCAGTAAAGGTTAGGGTTTTGAGCTAGGCGGCTGGATGATATTTGTTACCGTTAAATTGCAATGGAAGTTTTTGTTTGCAAATGATGTTTCAGTGCATTTTCTCATGTAAAATTAATTTTTGATATATCTTTTATCTGTCTATAAGGCAGAAATAGATTTTTTAAGGAAATGGTCTTTTTAAAATATATAATTTTACTAACCATAGCAAGTTAATGATAAAATCTCAGTGGGCTATGTCAGTCAATGCTTCTTATACATTAATGTGCTTACAAATCACATAGGGATCTTGTTAAGATGCAGATTCTTGTTCAGTAGCTTTAGGTGTGTCCCTAGATTTTGCATGTCTAACAAGCTCCGAGATGATGCTGATCCTGCTAGTCTAGGTCACTAGGAAGTGCCTAGACAACACGTTTATAGATATTTGACTGGTAATTTGTGTTTAGAATATTGCAACAGTTAATTTCCCTTTAGATTTATGTTTACATAATCTGATGTGTTTCGTCTGAGCATCTTTTTATTGATTTGCTTGCTTGCTCTCCTATCTTTCTTTTGGACAAAAGCTATTTAGTTTAACAGTTGTGGTCTGGGCAATATACAGATTTGAGGATAGTGATTTCAGGAAAGATTATATATTTCAAAGTTTCATAGTACACAAATTTTCTCTGACCTATATAAAAAGTGTTTGAATTTTCAGTTGCCTCTATACCAAACCCTTCATCTTGGGAGAAGAGTTACGCAGTATTCAGTGATGGTCTGTAAGTATGTGTGTATTAGCTATAGTCATTTAGCTGACATAGTTGGAACTAGAACTCAGGTTTCTAGATTCCTTATATTGTTTTTCCTGACCAAATAATACCTATTTTTTTTCTGGGAACCGTCGCATAGGAAAGCACTGAGGATTTTTTCCTAGACCTGTGGTTCTTAAAAGTGTAGTATCCAGACAGGCAGCATCAGCATCACCTGGGAACTTGCTAGAAATGCTAATTATTGGGTCCAACCCTAGACCTATGGAATCTAAGGTGGTGGGACCTTTGGTGATAGGGCTAGATGCATGTTGAAGTTCAGGAGCCACTGCTGTAGATTGTAACTTCAGGCCTCCTCCCAGCGTCACGGAATGCTGTCCTGATCCCTAGCATTTACTCACATGCTGTGCTTAGTGCTTGACCATGTGGTGGCAGATTCTGTGATGTGTAAGACGTGGTTGCCACCCTTAGAGATTCTGGAGTCTAGAAGCCAAGGAGGCATTATTCCCTGACTCTGATAAAGCTTTATTGACTTGAGTCATTTTACCTTTCCAATTCTTGTTCCTTTGTAATGGGGAATCAAATTATATATGTTAAAAAGAAAAAAAAATGTATAGGTTTTTCCTCTGTTTAGAAGTAGTACACGTGTGTATCTAGACAGATACATATAAATGTGTGTGAAACACACATATATAAACAGATATATTTCTATATTTAATGTCTACATTATGTGTGTGTGTTCATGTATGTATACACACAGACACATACATGATTAGATAAGTGTCCTATTATTCAATGCTTCAAGTAAAGGAGATCTCACAGTCTATCTTATAAAGCATGTCATAGTTTAACACAGGGTTCATCATGGAATTGTTAAAAACTTTTTTCTCAGCTCTTCATTAATGAGTTTGTCTATTTTTTATTCTGGTTCAGTGTATTTGACAGTAGGATCTTATTACCTATTTGCATGATTCCTTCATCAACTACATTATCATTATCTTTAACGTTAGATTCTTTTCAAACTGCATTGTGCATAAGAATTACCTAGAAAGCTTTTTAAAATGCAAATTCGGAGGCATGCCCCTGCTGATAACAAGTAAGTTCTGTGTAAAACCCAAGAATCAGTATTTTAACAAGCATGTTACGGAGTCTGAGGCAGTGATTTAGCCTAGCTTTGATTATGCCCTGAACAAGTTAATTTTTGTTTCTTTGCCTTCAGAATGACAAAGGCAAACATACAAAATTTAAAGAAGTCTATAAATATTTTTGCTTGTGTTTTAGTGGTGTACATTCAGCCTAAGCAGTTTCTTAGATTGTTTGATACAGAAACATACAGTTAGATGGAAAATGAAAATAATAAGGTTTTTTTTTAATCCCCAAATTTCCTCCAGACTACCAGTGGTCTGGAAAGGCAATGCAACATTTCAGAGCACACAGAGAATGAAATTATAAGGGTAACCCTTATGAACTGAAAAAATGGTAGATGCAAACGAAGAGATTTGAAACATGCCAACAATGATTAGGATTTTTGTGTGCAGTTGGACCCACTCTTCCACTATTAGGGAAACAGTATAGCGAAGCGAAGGGAAGCTCAAAGTGAATAACAGGATGCAAACAGGGGGTGTGTAAATTCCTGCGGAAAGAACAATATAAACGAGTAATCATACAATCTTGTTAGAAAGGAAACTCAAGTTTTACTGTAACAATAGATATTTTTCCAAGAAAATACATCTATTTATTGCAAGTTTAAATAATCCAACTTGGATGGATCTTCTTAAAGTTTGGAACCATGACTATACTGCTGCTGCTGTCTGAAAAGCAACACTATAAAGTTTTAAGTACTACATTAATATTTATCCATTTCTAATTAATTAAAACATTTTGAAATATAACTTTAAAATACTTGAACAAGGCTTAGCAATTTTTCAGTTATAAAGTTGAAAATAGTTTCTTTGACATGATTTAAGCATTACATTTAAATATATTATCTCTGAGATGGAGGGTATTTTAAAAATTTAAGTAACAATGGTTACAATCAATAATAGTTTATTAATAGAGACTAGGATTTGGGTGGTTACAATCTAATCTTTGAAACTGGTTGATGTGAAGAGAAAGGATTGTTTCCTCCTATATCATGTCTCTCAAAATTGTTAAACAGTGTACACTGGGCTTGTTGATCAATCTAATCAGCGTTGTAATGTTTCATTCCTAATTTCAGCATATCTTTAATACAATTTTTAATGAGATTTCCTTACTATTTTTTGAAATGCCCATTATTATGTAAATATTTTGTTCAAATTATTCTGTTTTTATACAGCTGCCCCAAAATTGAGAATTCGGGAATGACTACTTTTGTTTTCTGTTTACATACAAACACCTAATGAGCCTGACAAAATGGAGCTTAGGGATCCGAGTTTCTAATTTCAAAGTCTTGCATTTGCAGCTGTCATAGGGAATAGTATTATTCTAGTTATTTTTAAAACAAGGTAATGTTAGGGAAAATCTAAGTCTTGAATCATTATACACGCTTAAAATAATCACCATTTTATAAAATGTAGAATTATTTACGTGTTAAAATATTTTCATTCATTAAGCCTAAAAATGCTGTGGGAAGAGAGGATAATAGTTATATTATGTGATGAGCTAACATTTATTTGACCCCATTGTTTATCATGGATCTTTCTTGACTTTATTTTAAATTAAAAATTACAAGTGCTCTGTTCTTGGTCTTCCTTTTGCAGATGCTTTAACAGTTCATTCCCAGTTCATTAGGTTTTCCAAAGAGAGCTATTGTGTTTATTCATCTTCAGCTTGTGCATTTCTCCGAATTTCAGTTGTTTTGGTATCTCTCTAGACCAGAACATTATTCTTGAAAAACAAGTATACGTACATGTGTATATGCAAAGAACAAGCTTGAACAAGCAGTAAAAATGAATTAAGTAATGCACTTCTAAGTGTTGATGTTTTATAAAATCTAATAGATTTGTATGTCTGCTTTTTCATTCATGAGAATTCTATAATTTCATCTGCTTTGTTGTAATTTTAAACTTTCTGTGTGTCAAGTAATTTACCAAAGTTTCAGTATCATAGTATCATAGCAAATGTTATTTCTTAATTCTAGGACTATCCAAAGTAGGTTTGTTTGCATAACAGTTTAGCACATTTGAAATCACCAAATAAAGTATTTGTTGAATTTGATTTACCCATGGCATTATCCATCTTAAATGGTGATTTAACTGTTATCTTTTTTCCTAATTCACATTTTAAAACATAAAACTCTAATTACAATATTCATGATAACTTTCACAGCTAAAACTATATAAACCTAGGTTCTTTTAAAATTTTAATTTATGGACTTCATACAATAAAACCCCCACAGATTTAAACATGAATAAATACAAAGAATAGTAGTGCATTCTTATTGAATGAATATACAAATCCTGGCTCTCATATTTAATATTGTGACCTCTTTGGTTCAGGAATTTAATCTCTCTTTTCCTCAGATATCCCAATTTACAGTATAAGATTTATTAGATTATATGAATAAATTAATATGATAGAACTTTATATAGGATACTTTTATCTCTGCTTTTGTTTGCTTTGACAACTATTTTAAAGAACACAGTGACAAATATCTGAGATTCAAACAATCTAAACTCATTGCATCATATATTATGTATTTTGCTGCTTTCCTGTCTCTTTTAAATTTACTGATTTAATGGATTTCTCTTTGATCATTACCTAGTCTTGCATGGCTCTAGAATCCTTGCTTATTTGGCCATGAACAGGTCGTTAGTCATCATTTTTTTCTTTTTAGGGAGACTACCGTGGGCTAACATTAAAATCACCAACTTTCAGCAATTTTCCTTTTTTAGAAAATTTTCAAATACAGACATTTAAAAATCTGTAGTTAAGTCTTAAGATATTTCGTGAGGGTTTGTGATCTGGTTAATGGAAATGTACACCTTCATGTTATAGTGTTTTATAAAACATATTCACATATAATATTAATTATATTAAAGTCTGAAGAAATTTTTATTTGGTAATATGTGTATATTATTTTTAAATCTTGCTCTTATAGCCTTATGACTTTTCAATCAATGAATTTTAATGAGTAACTCAAATTCGTTTATTTGCTTATGGCTGGAGATTTAGATTTTAGAGTCATTTTATCGTCAGAATAACATTTTAAGCCATTAAAGTGAATAAAATATTCCAGGGGGAGAACATGTAGAATAAGAGGAAAAGTACCAAAGATAAGATGTTTTAAGGATGAGCAGGGGTGGTAAAAAGTGAAATCTGTGGAGTATGAAAGTATGCTAAGGTGATAATGAGTTGACTTAAGATACCTTCATTTGATGTGTTCTTAAATTGGAGAGCCAGAGAGAAAACTGTACATGAAAGTGAAAACTGAAATGAAATGAAAGTATAAACTGAAATGAAATGAAAGTGTAAACTGAAATGCAATGAAAGTGTGTACAGAAAAATAATAACACTAGAGAAGGTGATTTCTGTTCCTTGTTTGTCCATAGAGGCCAAAAAGCCATTCAGTTGTTAGCAGTGGGAGACAAATTGTTAAGAGGGAGACAAATGTCTGGGCTCTGTGGCTCATGCCTGTAATCCCAGCATTTTGAGAAGCCGAAGCAGGAGGACTGCTTGAATCCAGGAGTTCGAGACCAGCCAGGACAACGTAGTGAGACCTGGTCTCCACACAAAATAAAAAAATTAGCTGGGCTTGCTGGTGTACTTCTGTATCCCAGTTATTCGTGACACTGAGGTGGGAAGATATCTTGAGCCCAGGATGTCAAGGCTGCATTGAGCCATGGTCGTGCCACTGAACTTCAGGAGTGAGACTGTTTCACACACACACAAAAGACGGAGACAAGTAGTCTGATGGGATTGGTTGACATAAGGAACCTTAATGAATTGTACATACTGAATTCTTCATGTATTTTCTAGCCTGAAATTTTCTCACACAATTGTCAGTTTTACAGAGCATTCTGTTGTCAGCTGGATTTTTTTTTATCGTGTCTAATTTCTGTGTTATGGAGACATTTCATCTCTTTATCTCAGCATGGTAGAGGGAGATTGTGTTTTGTGATTAAAGCACTGACAGCAGGAGCTGTGGATGCTAGTTCAGTTAACGAATCTTGTGTTTTTTGATAGACTTTAACCTCACTGTTCCACAGGGTCTTCATCTCAGCATGTTTGATAATGATGCTTGCTTGCCCTAATGTATTAGGTTTGTAGTAAATTCTAAAAATGAGAGATCTGTGAAAAATTTTTATAATTAAAATTGTTACTGTTATGGAAATCATAGTTATTTCCTGCAGAATCCTGATATTTCACTTGTTTTAATGGAGAATTTTCTGTTTTTTTTTTTTTTGAATATGCATAAGGGCCTTTACAGACCTGGTATTAATATCAATTGAGAATCCCTTTGTTTAATTAATTTCATATTTTTTATTTAGAGATGGAAATTTGTTAATAAACTGTTTTTCCCCTTTTGATATAATACATAATAATTTACTTACATATACTGTTTTCTTTTATCAAAAGTGGCACATATTCCAAATCTGGACACTTGGAAAAGTGTGATAGCTTGCTTTGGTGAGGATATAAATTTTGGGCATTGTATGCTACTTGCTTTATTGGGATACATGTCAAATTTTCTGTTATTGCGCTATGTCTTAAGATAGGTGCTTCAGCTTTTGTGTTTGTAAAATTGTTATTATTTCCCGAAGACATTCACAATAATAACTGTGCTGAACAGCATGGAATGATAATTTTAAGAAGTATGAGGGAATTCAATCCAGAACATACGTGAGTTATTTTCTAAATCCTGAGGTTCTAAGTCTCTGTTTCTCAAAGAGTGGCACCTCATTCTCAGCATCACTGGGGAACTTGTTACCTATGCAAACTGTAGAGCCCTATCCTAGACCTACTGAATCAGAAATTCTAGAGGTGTGGCTAAGCATTGTATTTTAAGCCTTCCAGGTGATTCTAATGTCTGTGAAAGCTTAAGGATCACTGCCCTCATTGAGTATTTACATTATGTTACTTAAAATGCAATTTAAATACTACTCTTGTATATATGAAAAGCTAAGTGCAACTCATTCCCCACTGAAAAGGTCAATTAACTGCTCTTGTTCCATTTATGCAGAGATTTGTCATATAGTTATAGAGGAATTGTATAAAACTGAGTGCGTACCAATGAGTAACTGGAAGAATGTTAAACATCTTTGGAAGTCAGTTTTTATGTAAGAGTTTGGATAGAACAAACTTTTAAGGACTTTTTGAGCTGGAAAATGATGTTTCCTAGATTTGCTAAAAAGACAGTAACACTAGTTTCTCAACCTACAATCATAAATATATAAACTAACATTTGCATTTTAAAAAAACTGAATATTCTTCCATTCTACCATGGTGATTAGAAATTTGTAGGCAGAAAAACAGTAGTCTCTCAGTATAATTAGAAGGTACTAGACTATGTAGGCCTAATCTCTGTTTCCTAGGAATTTAGAACGTAACATAGTTTTCTTTAGTTTCTTCCCTCCTTCCCTCAAAAGAACGCTTCTTTTACAAAAGAAAACAGTGTATTGGAGTGAAACATGTATGTTTTACCAGTAGGTGTGTAGCAGAAGCTCCTTTTAGGTACACTTAATATATTATTTGGAAATACCCATCATAGCAGACTAAACTAAACTGGGAATGTTTTTCTTAAATTTAAGAAATACTGCGTTACTTAACCCTTTCTAATTTATAAAAGTTTATGTGGTTGGTTGAATTTTATAAGTCATAGCTTTGCTCTCCTTTATGTTTATGTCAATATGGGAATGGAATTGAATTTTCCCTGCCAAAGTAGTAAAGGGGATGGTAAATATTATGAAATTAATTGAATTTATAGCAGCAGTTAGGGACTAAAAGGGGATACGCTTTCCCTGGCAAGACTTTTATCATGTCATCTTTCTGTTTAAATGCAAACTATAGTAACAAAATACAAAACGTAGTTTACCACTATTCGGTATTCCTCATGAATTTTTTTTTCCTTGACCAATTCAAAGCATGTGACATGAAGAGATTTGGCATTTAGGGAGCAGGGGAAATCTGAGCTTAGATGTCTAAGGAAGGAAAGTACCATATTAGGAAACATGGATATGGTTAAATGCATGTGGGAATAAAACTTGAGTCATCTGTGGTATGACCATTTGATAATGCTGTGATGTATTTGCACTCTAAATTCCATCATTTGTTAGACTAAATTCTTATTTGTATTGTATGACTCCTTCATAGATATTTCAATGAGGAAATAGTGGAAATATTTTGGTGGTTTACTATCTTAACATTCTACTGAATGTTCAGAGTCTGATTCTCACACTTTGGAAAGTGGTACATATCCTCACTGATGGGGAAGATTTTAACAAATGCCCATTACGGTACAGCAGATACTTCCCAGCTGGTGACCTATTTTCAGATACTACATTTTGTTTTTGTGGACTGTCATAAATTTAATTCCAGTGGTGTAATATTTAAAGTGTCGTTATACGTATAATTTATGTAACAATTTACAGTTTTGAAGTATAGTTGATCCTTGAACAATGTATTAATAACATGAACAGCCAATTAATGTGTCTTTTGTATACGTATTATATACTGTATTCTTAAAGTAGGCCAGAGAAAAGAAAATGTTATTAAGAAAATCATAAGGAAGAGAAAATATATTTACTATTCATTAAGTGGAGTGGATCATCATACAGGTCTTCATCCTCATTGTCTTCATGTTGAGTAGGCTGAGGAAGGGTTGGTATCTTGCTGGCTTGGGAGTGGCAGAGGCACGTAAGTGGACTTGCATAGTTCAAACCCATGTTGTTCAAGGGTTAGCTGTACTTTCAAATGTGTCACATAGTTACCATAGTAATCCTATTAGATACTAATTACTGCTTTCCACTTAAAGATGATAAAAATACTCAGTTACCTCCTTAGGGGCACTTTAATTGTGAGTTTCTCATCATGGTTTGAGGGTATATAAAGTCAGCATAGACTTCGTTACCTCTGTCCTTGATTGTCAGTGATTGATTCCAGGCATTACCCTGGTATTGTACATGTTATTTTAATCCTCACAAGAATTTGTCTCAAGAGGTAGCATTGTCCTCATTTAAAGATGAGGAAACTAAAGGTCAAAGGTGGTTAGCAAAGTGGGCGGTGGCTAATAATAGCTCACACACTGAGGTCTGGCTACCTGAGTTTTTGTCTAAGCTCTGCCACTTAAATCTCTATGACTCTGTGAACATTTTCTCAATCTCCTTAAGTCTCAGCTTTCTGATATATTGAAATAACAGTGTCAGTCTCATAGAACTATTATGAAGATTAAATAGGATATAATACGTGGAAAGTGCTAGGTGTACAGTGTGTGCCCAATATCACATATGAGTACTAAGTAAGGTCACTCCAATGGTAGGAAGCAGCTCTTGTGACAGTGTCTCATGTCACTTTCTTACTCATTGCTTTCTTTCTAATCAGCACAAGCAATATATACATGAAAATGAGTAGTATTGATAGAGCCTCTAGTAATTTACTAAGTTAGAGGTAGTAGGCATGAGAGCAAGAAATAGAAGAAAAACTTCATGCAGGGGTAGACATTACATAGTTTAGGCTGAAAGGCCGTGACATAAAATGTTTCCTGAAAAAGCACAGCAGTGTTTTTTAAATGATTTTAAAAGTCCACCCTTCTCAGACTCATCTTTGCACAATATTTACTTCAATTATTTACCAGTGATTAACCTTAAACACAAGAGCAACAGAAATATTTGCATATTTGTTTTTGGTAGAAACCTCCAGTGATCATTCCCCCAAATGAACTTGTCACTTTTCCTACTTATGTAGTAGTTACACATATTAAATATCATCCTTCCAACATTTGGAATTATAAGCATTGTTGTTTAGAAAGAATTTGTTCTTTTTATTTTTTCTCTACTTCAAGTTCCTGTAATACTTTAATTAAACCCTATTCTGGTACTTAGTATTTTTGACATTGTTTTCTAGTTATTTCCATAGCTTATATACCCTACTTAAAGACAGGGTCTGACTCAAGTGTCTAATTACATTGGCTAATACCCCCAATACAAGCCCAAGAACAAATTATAAATTACTCTAAGATGAATGGTCTCTTTCATTGCTTAGTCATCTTCTCAGTGATCAAGTAGTTATCTCTTAATATTTATGTTTTTCTACTGCCAATGACTCTAGGTGGAACTAATATCAATTGTGTTGATTAAATATTAATTTTAAGAGATTCCAAACAATAATTTAGATATATAAAGTCTGACACTGTTATTGTCCGTTTTTAGGCTTATTTCATAATGTAAGGGTTTGGCTTTGTTGTTTTCTTTTTAAAAGCAAGTGTTACTCATGCTTCATACCAGAGCTTTTAGAAAAGTAACAGAATATAGTTGACTCTGACATTGTATGGTTTTAGTGCATTCAAGCAAATGTGGCCATTAGTAAGCAAGCAACAACATAACTTACGGAATAGAAAGGGAGAAAAGGCCATTCTCTCTTCTGCCATTCTCTCTGTGTACAGATTAAACATTTCCTTTGGTCTTGATGAACTGTTAGGTCAGTTTACCTCAAACTGTTTTTTGGCCTAAGGAAATCTGTTCTCTGGCCTTTTGAAGTTATATTCAGAGACCGTGCTTTTGGCTGTTTCTTGCAAAGAGATATGTTTTAACTTCTGCAAAGGCCAGAATGGCATGAGATTCTGGTGTGACACATTCACTGATGATTTACCAGGAAATACACTGCAAATATGAAAGACTGCAGACAGGTTTTATATGTGGAACTCTGCTCAGACTGAGAGAAAGTCTAGTTATTAGTAAATCTCTAGTTTTTTCAGAGCTGGATTATTTTGTCACATAAAAATACAGTGAGATAAATGTTAAGAGGACTGCCAGAGTCAGTTTTATTTAATGGTTTCTCTTATTCAAATATCACAGGTTAAAAAAAGGTCAGAAAGTGGCAAGTATCTAAAAGATTATGCTTTATAACCAAGCAATCCATAAGCTCTGAGAAATATTTCTACTAATTAAAAATACTGTTTGTTGAACAGTATTGATCCACTATGTGTCAGAAACTTTACATAAATTCTCATTACTCTTCACAACAGCCCTGCAAGATGTGCTTTAAAATTTTTTTTTTAATTACCACCTCACATATTAGGAGACAGGCTCAAATAACTCCCACTTTTAGTAAATGTCAGAGGTAAGATTTGAGCCCAATTCTGTCAATTACCAATATCCACATGCTTTTAAGTGAGATAATATTTGAAATTGCTTGGCAAAATGTTTAAGTGGTAGCTATTATTATTTCTATTCAGCTGCGCTTCCTCCCAGACTATAAATACATACATACCACACACACACACACACACACACACACAGTGAGAAAAAAAAAAGAAGAGATAGCATTATAACATGACACCTCCAATAGTAAGCATCCTATCATGCCATCAGACTTTCCTTCACATATATAATCCACAAGCAGTTAAAAGCTATACCAGAAAAGCCACTTTACAAGATGTAATACCTAGGAGTAAATATAAAGATACCTGTGCACATCTTTTTTGTAGACAACTTTAAAACATTCTAGCAGGACAAAATATAGACTTGAACAAATGGAAAGAAATGTATGTTCTTGGATAGAATGATTCAAGATTATAAAGACATTAATTCTCCATGAGTTAATTTATAAATTTAACATGAACCTATTAAATAGTAACAGTAATTAACAGTTTTTACCCAAATGCTGGACAAGAAGATTCCAAACATCAGAAATCCGTCTCTCAATAAGGTGTATAGTTGCTTTTTTTCTCCTCACCACCATCAGTTCCCTAATATTTAGATAAATATATAAAAATGTTGGATTCATTTTTATAGGTTACATTATGGAGAACTTTAGTCTCCTAAGAAAGGAGGTAGGAGTGGAGAGGAGTGTTTGTAACAGTGTTGTGCAGTTCTTTGAAACTCCTAAGTTTTGTGACAAAATTATATCGTGAACTCATCAAAAATTATTTTTAACAATCTGTCAGCTGACAACTTGACTAAATCCTTCAGTTTTGTTACTAGCATAGAATAAGGAGCTACCCACTGGCAACAGGATTACTTACCTAGTATTTATTATTTACCTTGTTTTACCCAATTACTAAAAATACCAGTGGATGCCAGTATTTCAAATTGTCTTTGGTGTTCAGAAGTTTTCTATTATAGCTCTTTACTCTTGCTTACTTTTAAAACCATTGTTTTTCCTTTTTTTCCATAGTTGCATTAAAATCCTCCCCTACTGAAAGAAACGGAGGCCAGGATAACTGTAGAGCAGCAAATTTCAGAGAAGGCCTGAACTTACAAGAAGGAGAATTCTTATTACAGGTAAATTTTAGTAAATATAGTTTCTTACACTAAGGACAGTTGTAAATGGAAAATGAATTAATAAGTCTTTTAGTAATTCCCTGTTTACTTAGGATTTGCTCAATGTTTTTTGCCACTTTCATCTGAACTGCGATAGTGAATGATGCTTAATACATGAAAAAATGGAATTATAGTCATGCACCATACAATGATGTTTCAGTTAACAACAGACCACATATGCGACAGTGGTCCCATAAGATTATACCATATTTTTTACTGTAATTTTTCTAGTTTAGATACAAAAATGCTTACCATGTGTTAAAATTGCCTACAGTATTCAGTATAGTAACATGCTGTACAGGTCTGTAGCCTTGGAGCAATAAGTTATACTGTATAGCGTAAGTGTACGGTAGACTATACCATCTAGGTTTGTGTAAGTACACTCTATGATGTTTGTATGATGATGAAAATCACCTAACCACATATTTCTTTGAATGTGTCCCTGTTAAGTAATGCATGACTGTATATGAAGTAGATTAGTTAGAAGACCGGTCAACCCCTTCTGTTGTGTTAATATTTCTTCAAACAGCAAGAGCTCCTAGAGTATTTTAGAGGTTCTAATTTAAGATGTTGAATTTATATATATTTTTATGGAATGTATCTCTATTAAAATTGTTAAATGCATTTCTTAAATAGTTTAAAATAGTTCTTAACCCAAATTTCATTTTGCCAATATGTTATAACTTACATTTTATTTTAGCAACTGTTTGTGACTTATTAACATACTAAAGATTTTCTCAACAACTCCAATCCCTATTTTTATGCTTCAGAATTTAGTTTCTAATTTGTCTATGAAAGCATTTTGAATCTTTTTTTACTCTTTTTTTTAGAATTGATGCCATGATTGATTCTCACTTAAAATTCTCAGATAGTTATTTTGTTGAAAAAAGATAGAATAAAGATGTGTGCCATGTGTGCTGTCACCGCTATGTGATCGTTATCAGTTTCACCCACTGAACTGACTAGAAAAACTTCACCGTTGTTACAAAAAGTAACCCTAAGTTTCGGTAACTCCACTAGTTCATTCAGTGGATGGTGATGTACCTAATAATATAACATTTTTATTACAATTGTGTAATCACATTCAAAGTCCTGTTAGCAAAAATTAACTTAGGTTAAACAAAGTAAATCTATTAAAGCATGAGTCCTCCCCTAGCCCCAACTGAGGATCTTCATGTATATGTAAACCCAAACATAAAGACTCCTTATGCAGGTCATAGGAAAGCATTTTAATAATTGCTGTTTAAGATGATTAAACACACCTCTTGGGTTTTCTACTAAGGGCCTAATGAAATCCTGTATTTCAGGTGAAATAGACAAATATGTACTGATTGACGTAACACTTGGCAAGTTGGTTTAAATTATGGGCCATTTTTATTTTTTTCCCAAAACATTTAGGCAAATTGTGTACATACCCTATGTCAGGGAAACAGAATAACAATAATATGAATGCAAAGCTGTAAAGCTATAATTATATGGACTATATATATTTTAAATTATCTGCAAATTGGTAGCCCTTAAGAAGTTAAAATAAACTTACCTGTTTATATTGAATACCATTTGTAGATTGCTCTCTTAATAGGAAGACTCACATTCTCTATGATTTTCTTAGGATTGTGCTTATGTGTTATCTTTTTATGAAGAAGATGACTAAAAACATTATAGATATGTGAAAATGGCTGTTTGATTATATACAATTGCATAATGACATCTGACTTTATATTGCAACCGACAGTCATCAGCCAATTACCACTACAGTGTGAAAGATGTTACCAGAGGTTCTGTATACCATATGGCCTAAAACTTTTGAGGAGAAATATTTTCCTTTGCTTAACAAAGGCATATGAAGAAAATGTTACAAAAATTTTTGTTAAAGGCCAGATGCGGTGGCTCACGCCTGTGATCCCAGCACTTTGGGAGGCCAAGGCGGGCAGATCACGAGGTCAGGAGTTCAAGACCAGCCTGGACAACATAGGGAAACCCCATCTCTACTAAAAATACCAAAAATTAGTTGGGCGTAGTCGCGGGTGCCTGTAATCCTAGATACCCAGGAGGCTGAGGCCCGAGAATCGCTTGAAGCCAGGAGGCAGTAGTTGCAGTGAGCAGAGATCACACCACTGCACTCCAGCCCGGGTGACAGTGCGAGACTCCATCTGAAAAAAAAAAAAAAAATTATTAAAAGTTTAAGACATCTTTCTAGGTTAGCTTCAATTTATTACTATTTTACAAGGAATAAAAATGAAACAATGTGAATAACTGTGTCTTTATTTACTTCACATGTTTATTTCATAAGTTTAAAATGTATCTCTTGCTATTTAATACTGTTCTTGTTAAAATCTTGCAGCTTTGTTTTTCAGTGACAGGAGTTGAAATTTTATATAACAGTATTGCAGTTTCTCTGAAATAATAAGTGAGCTTAACAAAATTTTCAGATAGGTTGAGTGAATCTTTGTGACTAAAAGAATGATGATCTCTTTTATTTAATTAGCATATTAATTCCTTCTGTTAATTTATTGAGACAAATCAATACAAGTAATAACCTTGGGTCTCCTGGTACTTGAGATCATTTGAGATATATAAAAATTGATATGCACCTATCCTTTCTAGATTTTTATTTCTGATAATAACATTTGTCTAAAGAGATTTGATAACTGTACTTAAATTATCCTTCTGTCTTCTGGCATGTGCACCAATGAGTTTATTGGAATGTGACTAAATTTGTTTCACTGTTTGAAAAAGTATGATGTTCTACAAAATAATATGAATGTGATCAATGGATAATCTTCCCTAGAAGCAGATATTTTCAGGATGAATCAGTGCAATGACGGATATGTAGTGTTACTGGCAAGAGAATTTAAGAATATTCAATTTTGGATGTGTTAATCATTAACTATTCAAGTTCTTATGGGTAGAATCACCATTGTTTATCCTAAGGGAATTGCCAGGTATTACATATAATATTTACAGTCAAAAACCTGAGGGCCTGCTTGTGGTTAAAGGGACATGGATGGAGCCGGAGGCCATTATCCTTAGCAAGCTACCACAGGAACAGAAAAACCAAATACCACATGTTCTCACTTATAAGTGAGAGCTAAATGATGAGAACACATGGACACACAGAGGGGAACAACACACACTGGGGCCGTTTAGAGGCTGCAGGGTGGGAGGAGGGAGGGAGGATCAGGAAAAATAACTGATAAGTACTAGGCTTAATACCTGGGTGATGAAATAATCTGTACAACAAACCCTCATCACACAAGTTTACGTATGTAACAAACCTGCACTTGTACCACTGAACTTAAAAGTAAAAAAATGGAACAAAACAGTCAGAACCATGCACCAATTTGGGATCGATAACACATAAAGGCAGCATGTCATGTTATTTAAGTGAGTACGCTTTGGAGCAAGACTGAATTTATCTCCTGGATCAGCCATTTTCTGGCTATGTGACCTTGGGCAAGTTACTTTTAAAGGTATAGTCCTTGACCTCAGTTTCTTCTGTTGTAAAACTGGAACATGGCACTTACCTCACTGGGTTTTTGGGAGAAGAAACCACTCAAATACATAAAAAATTTAGAAAAAGGAATACTAAATAATAGTTGTTATCTTTGTAGTCAAGTTCTCAGAAGTATAATATAGATCAAGAATCTTGAAGGTGGAAAGTAATTGGAGTGGAAAGAGAGACAGTCACTGTATTTCATTTATTTCATCTGATAATGAAGATATCGACTGGACTATATGTGAGCATCAGAAGCACTAGGGCAAAGACTTGTTAACTCTTAAATCCCAGTACTTAGCATACATATCTCCTCTTGAGTATGTAATAGTTTATTACGTGTTGAATAAATGAATCACTATTATTTATATAGCTCTTTATAGTTCTCAAACCATGGTGATATAAATCTTTATTTGCTCATTTCTACAACCATATAACATTGTATCTTATTACACTGAGTGCTGGCTCTGTGCCAAGCATTGAGTTAGGTGGGATATCGTCATTATATCTACCTGATGAAGTGCCAGTTTTTGAAATAACACTGAAGCCTAAAAAGCGGTAAATAGCTTAACCAAAGCCACACAGCTAGTAATAGACAGAGACAGGAGTCCAGACAAAATCTGTCTGACTACACAGTACAATTCTTAAACTAAACCATACTGTGTTCCTCCTTACATGAAAAACAGGGTGTTAGAAGACATGAGCTGTGATCACATAGTAAAGAATAGATCAAGTACCAAATTGAACTCAAGGAGAATATAGTGAGGGCTTGTAGAATTAAAATATATGATAATAATAAAGTGATCTATGATACTATTGTTATCTAAGAGGAGAATAAAGGTATTAGTTGATATTGGACTTGAATTATCCAGTAATAGGAAAAGAGACTATAACATCCAAACTAAAGAGTATGGGCTAACAAAAAATAATGCACCCAAAGCAGGCAAAACAGAGAGAAAAAGAAACATTATACATATGAATGTGCTGTGAACAAATAGAAATAACACATATAAAATGATAAATTTAGGTATATGTTCATAATGACATTAAATTTTACTGGACTAAATTCACTGTATGCTTGCTTTACATGTGTATTATATTTTAATTACATGTATATTATATATATATATATATAGTGTTTTCCTATAAAAGTCTTAAAATGTTCTGTGACTTAAAATGTTAGCATCAGTGCTTGAAATGTCTTTGTACAAGAAGAGTTTTCTATTAATGTTCCCAGTTTAAGAATCTAATCAACATCTTTGCCTCCTGTTTCCCTCTAAAAAAAAGCAGTGTGATAGACTATAGTGAATGATGTCTAGTTTGTTTTTTAAAAAATATATACAATATATTTAAAAGAGAAAATCTGAAACATGAGGAAGAAGATGGATTCCGTATTCTACCAAAGTTATTCTGATTGAGCATTAAATTTAGCCATTTTTCCATAGACAAATCAAAAGGTATGAATAGATATTTCTTAGTCCAGGAGTGTATGTTTTGGCTGTGTTTGTGAAATGTGATAATTTTAACTATTTTGAAGAGAAGAATTTTCAGAGATAAAAGTAATAACCTTTATCTGATGGTCAATATTAAGTCATATTACTAATTTTAGAACTTCCTTTCCTTGTAGGCTCTGAATGGTTTTGTATTAGTTGTCACTACAGATGCTTTGGTCTTTTATGCTTCTTCTACTATACAAGATTATCTAGGGTTTCAGCAGGTTAGTATATATTATTTATATCATTTATATTATTATATCATTTACTTTTTATATATATTTAGGACACAGTTGGCCATTTGTATTTATAAAGTATCAATATATGCTGTAGAATACAGTATGTATTTGTAGCTAATAATTTTTTCTAATATTAATAATTTACTGCACTATAATTCCTTTAAACCTTTATGTGATTCATGGTTACTGTGTTTCTTCTTTCGCTTATCAAGAATCTCATATATAAGAAACTTACAGGCACATAGGGTCTGGGGAGAAGATACAAAATTATTTGCTATCAAATAACTTATGGATAGCAGAGGATATATGACAACTATGAAATTAATGAGATGCTGTTAAAAAGTACAAGTAAAATCCTATGATTTATACCTTTAATTCTGATTTATGTGGATTATGGAAGTTATCCTAAATCAAATGGTATATAAGCTGACCTAAATAATGTGTAGCAGGTGGGTGGTCAAGAAAACATAGGAATATTGAAGTACTGTAAGCGTTAGACTGGAAGTCATTGAAGGAAACAAACGTGTCTGACTTGTTTGATGTTATTGAATGAACAGTGAATAGATGGAATTATAAATATTTGATATATTTGAAGGACAAGAACATCTTTTATGGTTTGAGAACAGATTGTAACATTTGAGTGCTTGCTATTCTCATATATCTGGTTCTCAAATTGTAATGTGCACAAGAATCACCTGAAGACCTTGATAAAACTTGGTCATCCCCGTCAGCCCCATTGTCAGATATTCTGAATCAGTAGTTCACAGTGGGGCCCATGAATTTGCATTTCTATCAGGCTCACAAGGCTGCTGGTCTTAATAACAGTTATATAGACTAGAGCTTCGACTGTATTATATACCCAGTGGAAACCACTGAAGGGTTTTGTTACAGGGGATGTGTATATTTCAACTTGTGTTTCAGATGCAACTTCCGGAAATTGTGTAATGGTTGGCATCAAGAGGATTTAATACTAGAAGATTAGGTTCCTAGGAAGATTTAAGTGTAGATGACTAAAGTAGTGGTATCTAGCTACTACTGCTACCACAAAGTCTAAACTCCTGATTTCTTGCATTCTAAAGAAAATACATTAATGTCCATAGAAAAGCCTGTTTGAAGCCTAATGTATTATATAACTGTCTTAATCATGATTTGATATTGTGATTTATATTAGTAAGAAAATCAGAGAGATTAGCCATTTTCCAATCCATTTTTTTCTTGCATATACACATGGATTTTTTTCCTAAAAGAATATTCATATCTGACGCAAGTGGTAGATTAAGACACCATTTTTAAAACTGCAACTTGTGACTTGCTCATGGGTATGCAGTCGAGACAGTGGATCACTATCAAACTGTTTTTTAGTTGTTTAGGATAGAATAAAATAATATAGAATACACAGTATTATCTCATGTAATAATGGTAAGTGTTTTGTGAAACTTTTCCATGTGTTTATGTCTGTGCACACACCTGTGACAGATGGAAATGTATTTTTTATCATAACTTGCAGTTAAAAAAAAAGGAAAACTCTGGTTTAAGCACTAAGGGCTCAGCACCATAGTAAATGGTGAGAGGCAAGAGGAGGAAAGTGGGTTTCATATGGTAGAGGCACAATCCCTTGCTCTTGTGGAGTCTACTTGGAGTGAAAATTTTATATGAAGAAAATTTTAGAGAACAGTGAAGGAAATACATAAAGAATACCATTAAGCTTAGAGAAGTCAAAGAGGCCTGGGGTGGTTAGGAAAAGCTGCATGGAAGAGATAAGAATCTAAAAACTAACAAATGGATATGGAACATAAACAGATTTTAATATGTTGCATTTAAGGAATGGGGATGTGACTTATTTGAGCAAGAGCATTCATGTTGGGAACTGATGACAAGTAACTTTTGGCTTATCTGTTGTAGTGCCAGTCTCTCTAGCTTTTTCTACCTTAGGTTCTATCTTAGGTGACTAGGGAATTTTAGGAATCATTCAATTCGTATTCATCACCACTAGCAAGCACCCACTAATCTAAATAGGCTTTAAAATTAATTTAGCCATATTTTTTAATCAGTCCTTTTGTTGTATTCCTTGTATCTTTTTTCTTTAGTCTGATGTCATACATCAGAGTGTATATGAACTTATCCATACTGAAGACCGAGCTGAATTTCAGCGTCAGCTACACTGGGCATTAAATCCTTCTCAGTGTACAGAGTCTGGACAAGGAATTGAAGGTAAGAATTGATGGTACAAAAAATAGTGTTGGTAGTTTTTAAATATGAGTCTGTGAAAGGAGGCTGGGAACCTGTAGGGTCATAGAACTCCATGATAGGGAAGTAGTGGAAAGATGTAAAGTCTGCAATCATAGGCCACAGCTAGGTCACAAAGAGCCTGATGAGCTAAGGAATATTTTGGCAAATGAGAGCCATTAATGAGTTTCAGGCAACAGAGTATTGCCATAGTCAGTAACGTATTTTATAAAAATAAGTAGTACCTTCATGAAAGATGGAAGGAAGGTACAAGGTTGATACCTGAGTGCATGTAAATTATTGTGTTTAAAATGCACCAAAGAAAAAAGTAAGCTAGCATATGCAGGTATAAAAATGCTTTTCTCAATGCAAAAAATGTTTTTGGAAATTTGTTAAAGTGTTAAGAAAACAAAAATGCGTTAGAAAATATGAAAATTGTTGACAGTGATCGCTCAATAAAAATTTTAAAAAATATGCAAGTTCTATCTGGTAAAAGTGATATTTAATAAACTTTTAGTTTCTTGTCATTAGCTCTTTTGAAAATGATTTTTTTGTATTCAGAACACAGACTCCAGTTTAGAAACTAATACAAATTTTACCTAATTCAAGTGCTTAATTTTACAGCAAAATGGAAAGTAAATTTTGTTTTGCCTTTATTTCTACAGAAGCCACTGGTCTCCCCCAGACAGTAGTCTGTTATAACCCAGACCAGCTTCCTCCAGAAAACTCTCCTTTAATGGAGAGGTGCTTCATATGTCGTCTAAGGTGTCTGCTGGATAATTCATCTGGTTTTCTGGTAAGGTACAAAATTTTATGATACTGGCTTTTACTATTGTTACAATAAAAGCTTGAGGCAAATTTAATTTAGCAAAATATAATTCAGCAGAGAACTATTCCCATATCAGGCAACCCTCAGAACCAGAGAGCTTCAGAGAGCTCACTTAAAAACATGGGCTGGAGCATTTATGAACAGAAAATGCAAGTGAGGTACAGAAATGGCTTGATTGATTACAGCTTGGGATTTGCCTTATTTGAAGATGATCTGATTAGTTGGCCACCTGTGACTGACTGAGACTCAGCTATTTGGTTACAAAAGTTTAATTCTACTGTTAGGCTTTCCGTTAGCTTATATAGTAAATGAAGTTGCAATTCCTTGGTAAGGACTTAAGGAGCAGAGGCATCTTCAGCCCAAATTTAGTTTAACATTAAGTTATAGAGAAAAAAAAAGTTAAGCCAATTTTCTTTGGTTGTTTTTGATTTCAGCTTTAAAAATCTGCTACCAAATAATTTGATAAAGGAAGGTAACATTTTAAAGTAATTATTTCTGATTTCGACTGTCTTCTATAACTCAGAAAACTGCTCTTTAGGATATAGTAACAAAGATTGAGTGAAATAGCATGAAGCCTTGTATTTTGAGTATTTTAGGATTTTTAAGGTATGAGAGAATTATGTAGCCCTTTTTTAATAGGAGGATGCTTACCATCTTGGGATTGAATGCCTGCTAGACAGAAAAATTATGGCCTTTCCATATGTCTCAAATAACTGCCACATAGAAAAACGATTGTATATTCATGATTGTGGAATCATCATTTGATAGGAGATGCTGTTTTCTTGTTACAAAGTCTGAACACCTGCATAGGAGTTGACTGTAGGGAGCAGCTTAGGATTCCTCAGAGTGGACTTGTCTGTTATCTCATTGTATCCTTAGCTCATGTTACCAAGTACAGGAGAAGAAAATACAAAGTATATTGTATATTCTTTTTGTGAATAACAAGGAATTTGAAACAGATAATCAAATCTTAAATTAACATTACCAAGCAATGATTTTTGTTTATGTGTTTATTTCTGAAGAGGATTTTGCTGACCCAGAATTAGAATTGTGCTTTGAGACAGTTTTCCCAGTATTATTGCTCATGAACAATTAGTATGTAGAGTCAAGTCCTGCATAATGATGCTTTGGTCAATAACAGACCATGTATATGATGGTAGTCCCATGAGATCATAATGGAGCCGAAAAATCCCTATCACCTAATGATGTCATAACATTGCTCACATGTTGATGGTGATGCTGATGGAAGCAAACCTGTGTTGCCAGTCATATAAAGTGTAGCACATACAATTATATATGATACATAATACTTGAAAATAAAAAAAAATAAATCACTATGTATTTACTATTAATCATTATTTTACTTTATTTTTAAATTTATTATACTTTTAATTATTTTATTTTAATCATTGTTTTAGAATAAGGTTAACTGTAAAACAGGCTCAGGCAGGTCCTTCAGGAAATATTCCAAAAGAAGGCATTGTTATCACAGGAGATGACAGCTCCATACATGTTATTGCCCCTGCAGACCTTCCAGTGGGACAAGATGTAGAGGTGGAAGATAGGATCATTAATGATCCTCACCCTGTACAGACCTAAGCTAATGTGTGGGTTTGTGTCTTAGTTTTTAACAAAAAAAGTTTAAAAAGTAAAAAAATTAAAAATTAAAAAATAGAAGAAAGCTTATAGAATAAGGATATAAAGAAAGAAAATGTTTTTGTATGGCTGTACACTGTGTTTAAGTGTTATTACAGAAGAGTCAAAAGTTAAAATTGTAAAAGTTTATGAAGTAAAAAAGTTACAGTAAACTGTGCTGGGATTACAGGCATGAGCCACTGCACCTGGCCAAAAGGAAAATATTTTTTATAAATTCAGCGTAGCCTAAGTGTATAGTGTTTATAAACTCTATAGTAGTGTACAGTAATGTCTCAGGCCTTCACATTCACTCACCACTCACTCACTGACTAAACCAAAGCAACTTTCAGTCCTGCCTACCTTGTTTACAATAAGTGCTCTTATACAGGTATACCATTTTTTGTCTTTTATACTTTATTTTTACTGTATATTTTCTATGTTTAGATACACAAATACTTACCATCATGTTACAATTGCTTTAAGTATTCAGTACGATAGCATGCTGTACAGGTTTGTAGCCTAGGAACAAAAGGCTATACTGTATAGCTTAGATGCGTAGTAAGCTATACCATCTAGGTTTGTGAACCTACCCTCTGATGCTCACAGGATAATGAAATTGCCTAAGGACACATTTCACAGAACATGCCCCTTTTGTTAAATGACATGTGAGTGTATGTCTGAGGTGGAATATCTGTGTGCAGGAGGGTCTTTTCCTCCTTGTGCTGCTATTATTTTGATGTCAGAACCATCCCTTGGACCGGTTGATATTGTTTTAAGCAATTAAATATATCATGTTCACTTTTAAGTGCCTTTGTTTTCCCTGTCTTCTAAATTTCTTCCATATCTTTACTCAGTAGGGCTCTGCATTCTTTATATGTTTTCATGATGATTCATTTTAGTGTCCTAATAAAATTATATTTTGCCTCTATAGAAAAGATTATGAACTATGCAGTATGCTATAAGCTGTGATATAGTTCATGTATGCTTGAAAATGAATGTTTACTTTAGGACTTTATCACCATTCAGGATATATTGATTGCCTGGTGTGCAAGGAGCTGTGTGAGGTGAAAATGATAGGGTAATGGCAAGCTTGGAAAATGATATAGGTTTTCATGTTATGACCATTAGGAACAAGGAGTGGTTCACTTATCCCTTTAGAATATTTTTCATATTACTCTTTGAGATAGATTTAATGGGCGTCCCATGGAGAGAGGAGTGAAAGAAACTAACAGTTCTCAGCTTCAGGAATATTTATGGAATTATCAAGAACGCTAGAGGCAGCCATAATGGAGCCTTTTAAAAAGGCACTATTTTATATTGTTAATTTTAATGAACTTTTTTGTTGTTGCTTTTTTAAGGCAATGAATTTCCAAGGGAAGTTAAAGTATCTTCATGGACAGAAAAAGAAAGGGAAAGATGGATCAATACTTCCACCTCAGTTGGCTTTGTTTGCGATAGCTACTCCACTTCAGCCACCATCCATACTTGAAATCCGGACCAAAAATTTTATCTTTAGAACCAAACACAAACTAGACTTCACACCTATTGGTTGTGATGCCAAGTAAGTGAGACTTTTTCACTTTTATTTTATTGGATGTACATTATGTTTCAGTAAGTCTCTCTTAGCATGTAAAACATACAGTGTATGTAATATTGTTTATTATTAGATTGGCTATTGTCTTATATTCTTCCAGTGTAGCCTTTTACAGTAAAATAATTTAATCAGGCTCACAAATCATCTTTTTAATTTTTTGCAATACTTGTCTCAAATGATGATGTTCTTATGTATTAGTAAGGTTTATTCTTCTGATGACATTTATGTTGGTTTGTTTTGCATTTTTAAATGGCACAAATGTTATTTGATTTCTAGCCCCAGGAGTTTTAGTAACTTTCAGAAAATTGTGAGCAAGAGTCTGATATTAAACATTTATATCATATCAAACATATCAGTGCTTTTCTCCTTTCTAATGTGAGAATGCAGAGAGGTAATTAGAAAAACCTTCTTCCCTAAAAATAGATTATAAAAACATTCCAGATTTTTATTAAAGATGTTCTGTTACCCATACATCTGCTCTATTAGATTCATTTTTAGCATACTAATTTCCATGGATTTATTCAGGAAAAGAAAATAGGCTGAAACTGAAATTTGCAATCATAAGCAAAGAAGAGCTGTTTACATGGATGTGTTTAATTTCACATCTACTTATGTGAAATTCTAAATGTGAACTAAAACATGTTGCAGAAACTAGCGTAAAACCAATGAATTTATCTTGGTTATTTCATTTATGTTAAATCTTAATCCATTCTTATTTTACCTTTTTTTATTTTAAACAGAGGAAGAATTGTTTTAGGATATACTGAAGCAGAGCTGTGCACGAGAGGATCAGGATATCAGTTTATTCATGCAGCTGATATGCTTTATTGTGCCGAGTCCCATATCCGAAGTAAGTTGTAGTTCCTTATGAACATGTCAGAAAAAAACGGCATATACTGTTGTACATGTTTCAAATTCTTACGTAATGTAAAGTGTTTAAGTAAAGTATATGGATAAACTTCTACTTAGTAACATATCATTATGATTAACCAGGGCTACACTCTTTGTTCATTAACTTGTCTACACCTGCCATGTAGAAATATTGTTGTTTAGTTATTAAAAAATGACCATTTTGGCCCATGAAGTTTTGCTTGGGAATTTTTTAATTACATCGTTATCAATTCATAAATCTATGTTAATATTGTAACAATAATAGTGTTAATAATTCTAGTTTAAAATTATAAAGTATTAGGCTGTAGGAAAATATTCCCTATTTAAAATGAAAATAATTTTTTAATCTTTTTTTCCCCAATTTATGTTCTCTCTATACTTTCCTGTGTTACTAAAATTGTCTGGTACATAATCTTCCCTTTAACATTTAAAATAATAAATTTAAAACAACTCTGAAAAACTATTTCCATGCCTCTTATTATTTTTTGTTTAAAATTTATTGTCTTTGGGGATAAAGGAAATACATCCAGAACTATGTCACAAGAGCTTTGTTTTAGGAATAATCTTTACTATATTGATTTGGGGTTTGATAATTTAATTTTTTAATTTTATTTTAGTGATTAAGACTGGAGAAAGTGGCATGATAGTTTTCCGGCTTCTTACAAAAAACAATCGATGGACTTGGGTCCAGTCTAATGCACGCCTGCTTTATAAAAATGGAAGACCAGATTATATCATTGCAACTCAGAGACCACTAACGTAAGCACAAATAATGTTTCCTGTTTTAACAGTTTCGTTTTCATAAGTCCTCTTATGTGAAAGCATAAAAATAATTCAAGCAGACTTTAGTCTGTAAATAAAAATTGAAAAGTTTAAGTAATTCATCTACAAAGAAGAGCACAGGTGAGAGACATTGAGAAGATAGAATTGACGAACTTGATTGAGCAGGTACATGTGCAGAGCTATAGAAAGAATAATAAAACTCTAGGGTTTTATCCTGGGCATATGAAAGACACATGAAAAGCTAGTGTCATTGGCAAAATAAAAGAAAAATATAACAATGCTTTATTTAGAATATGTTCTCTAAACCTAGCAGTGATTTTAAGAGTTTCTTGCATATGCTGCAGATGAGTCCTTTATCAAATATTTGTATTGCAAATGTTTCCTCCCACTCTGGAGAATTGATTTTTGTCTGTAGCTTGAGGTAAGGATTGATTCCCCCCAGCCCTTATACGTATACCCAATTGACCAGTAACATTGAAAAGATGATTTACTGAGAAGGTCATTGTTTCCCCGCTGCTCTGTATTTTGATCAGGGGATTTTGTCTGTGGTTCTCTGTCTGGATTGTGTTGTTCTGTTAATAGCTCCATTAGTGCAGTTGTCTATTTTGTCTAGCATTACACTGTCTTAGTTATTCTATCTTTATTATAAATTTCCATGTCAGAGTGTGTCATTTTGTTTGTTTTGCCTTTTTTGTTCTTCAAGATTGCCTTGGTTCTTCTTTGCCCTCTATAATTCCATATACATTTTAGAAAGCAGTTGTCAGAAAATCTGTTGAGATTTTGAGTGCAATTACCTTGAAACTGTAGATCATTTGGGGAGAATTAACATCTTTTTAATACTGAATCTTTGAGCCCATGAACATGATGAATGTATGTATGTGTATAAGTACCCATGGAAGTACATGAGTATGTGTGTACCATATGTATATGAGTGCATGGGTATGTGTGTACCTCTACAAATTTGTCCCTTCTGCCTTGATCAATGTTTCTAGAAGGCACTTTTTAAAATTAGATTTTATTAGTCTTTATTAGGATCCAACTTTTGGTTTATTGATTTTTTTCTATTTTATACATTTGTTTTCAATTTTAATTATGTCTGCTCATTATTATTTTCTTCCTTCTACTTTCTTTGGGTATAATTTATCATTTTTTGCAACTTTTAAAAAATATATACTTATATATATATCAGTTTCCCTTTAAGTGCAACATTACAACCCTCATCTTTTGCTATCTTATTTTTATTATTTAATTGAAAATACTGGCTAATTTGTTTTTATTTTTATTCATGAATTATTTAGAAATACAGTGTTACTGTACTTTTTGGTGTTTGGGGATTTTTCTAGTTGCCTCTTTGTGATTGACTTTTAGCTTAATTCCATTGTAGTCAGAAAATATTCTCTGAATGGATTTCAGTTTTTTTGAAATTTGTGGTGACTTATTTTATGATCTAATACATGGTCTATGTTGGTAAAATATCCCATGTAATCCTATGAAGAATACATGTTCTGTCGTTTGGGAGTATCTTATTTTTATATATCAGAAGTCTAGTTTGTTAATTGTGTTCATATTTGTATACATTTGTTGATATTTTATGTGCTTCTGTTAGTTACTAAGACATTTTGTTTTCATTTATTACTGAAGGGGGCATCTTTTTACATCTTTCTATGACATTTTTCTTTTATAAATTACATTTGTATCATTTACCTGTTTTTCTATTGAGTTGTTTGCCTCTCTCTTAGACTCTATTGGAGCTCTTTATTATGGATATGAAATTTTATAAGTATATTAAATTATAAATACATTATGTTACAAATATTTTCTTTAAGAATTCTATTGCAAAAATACAAATACTTTAATATTAAGTAATTTTCATATTATTATGCCAATCTTTGTCTTTATAGCTTCTGGGTTTTATTAAAGACGTTAGTTGTTTCAGATTCTTAACTTTCTAATTCCTAATTTTTTTATTTTTTTATTATTACTATTATTTTTGAGACAGGATCTTACTCTGTCACCTAGGCTGGAATGCAGCGGCACAAATGTGGCTCACTGAAGCCTTAACCTCCAGGCTCAGGCAGTCCTCCTGCCTCAGACTCCAGAGTAGCTGAAGACTGTAGGCATTTGCCACCACGCCCAGCTAATTTTTATTTTTTTGTAGCGGTGGGGGTCTTGCCATGTTGCCCAGGTTTGTCTCAAAATCCTGGGCTCAAGCAGTTCACACACATCAGCCTCCCAAAGTGCTGCAATTACAGGCATGCACCACCATGCCTGGCCCCTAAATTCTCGTAGTCTGTTTTTATGTGTAGATCTTTATTCCACACAAATTTATTATTTTTTTCTTTTTTTGCAGGGTGTCAGGTAGGGATGTAACCTGACCATGGAATTAACTAAGTTATTTTTAAAAAATTAAATCATTTAAATATGCTTGTCTGAAAAACAATTTTATAGCACCAGTCATGAGAATAATTGAGGTGAAAATAAAATATGTCCCTTTCTGAATTCAATTACAATGTATTTTGCTTTATGTTTTTCTTTTTTTAATTATTTTTATTTTAAAATGTTTGATAGAATTTTTTCTAAGACTTTTGTACACAATTTTAGAGATGAGGAAGGAACAGAGCATTTACGAAAACGAAATACGAAGTTGCCTTTTATGTTTACCACTGGAGAAGCTGTGTTGTATGAGGCAACCAACCCTTTTCCTGCCATAATGGATCCCTTACCACTAAGGACTAAAAATGGCACTAGTGGAAAAGACTCTGCTACCACATCAACTCTAAACAAGGATTCTCTCAATCCTAGTTCCCTCCTGGCTGCCATGATGCAACAAGATGAGTCTATTTATCTCTATCCTGCTTCAAGTACTTCAAGTACTGCACCTTTTGAAAACAATTTTTTTAACGAATCTATGAATGAATGCAGAAATTGGCAAGATAATACTGCACCGATGGGAAATGATACTATCCTGAAACATGAGCAAATTGACCAGCCTCAGGATGGGAACTCATTTGCTGGAGGTCACCCAGGGCTCTTTCAAGATAGTAAAAACAGTGACTTGTACAGCATAATGAAAAACCTAGGCATTGATTTTGAAGACATCAAACACATGCAGAATGAAAAATTTTTCAGAAATGATTTTTCTGGTGAGGTTGACTTCAGAGACATTGACTTAACGGATGAAATCCTGACGTATGTCCAAGATTCTTTAAGTAAGTCTCCCTTCATACCTTCAGATTATCAACAGCAACAGTCCTTGGCTCTGAACTCAAGCTGTATGGTACAGGAACACCTACAGCTAGAACAGCAACAGCAACAGCAGCATCACCAAAAGCAAATAGTAGTGGAGCCACAGCAACAGCTGTGTCAGAAAATGAAGCACATGCAAGTTAATGGCATGTTTGAAAATTGGAACTCTAACCAATTCGTGCCTTTCAGTTGTCCACAGCAAGACCCACAACAATATAATGTCTTTACAGACTTACATGGGATCAGTCAAGAGTTCCCCTACAAATCTGAAATGGATTCTATGCCTTATACACAGAACTTTATTTCCTGTAATCAGCCTGTATTACCACAACATTCCAAATGTACAGAGCTGGACTATCCTATGGGGAGTTTTGAACCATCCCCATACCCCACTACTTCTAGTTTAGAAGATTTTGTCACTTGTTTACAACTTCCTGAAATCCAAAAGCATGGATTAAATCCACAGTCAGCCATAATAACTCCTCAGACATGTTATGCTGGGGCCGTGTCGATGTATCAGTGCCAGCCAGAACCTCAGCACACCCACGTGGGTCAGATGCAGTGCAATCCAGTACTGCCAGGCCAACAGGCATTTTTAAACAAGGTAAGGGTGTTATCAAACTGAATTAAATCTTTCAGTGATTCTTTTTACCTTATAGACATGTTACACATTTTTTATGTCAGCTGATTTTAATTGGTTATCTATAGCATTCATGGAGACAGCATTTTTTATTATATCTGTGACTGCCTTTTTTTTTTTTTTACAAGCCTGTACTTTTTCCAGTATGTTACTAATATATCATTCACCTGATTCATGAGGGAGAAAGATATCAAGGAATGAAGCAACATGAATGTGTCCTTAATATAAGATGACCTAAATTACCAGGTGAAATTAGTTTTTAGAAGTATTATGTTTAAAATAGATAATTTGGTTTATTCTTTCTGGATTCTTTAAAAATTATATGGCTATTTAAAAATTCAAACTTTAAAAAATGTATTGCACTTTTTAAGAATAATTTCTTCAAAGCTCTATTTTTTTATATATGTTTGAAATTGAGTTAAACTCAAATTTAAGTGTGCTTTCTTACAATGCCTCTGAAACCCCAGATTAATTATATCCCTGGAATTCAGTCCTAGGCACCTCCATGTTCTCTAGCTATTCCTCCACATTACCTCCCCTATCCTCATTTCATCCTTTAAGGTAGAATGGCTTTCTTTTCTGGCTTTCTTAAAAGAGGTAACTCAGCTGGCTTTCTGTCATGGAAATCAAGCTTGATAGTGCATTTTTGTTGTTTAAATGTGTCATCAGAATCCATCTGGCAGTGAGCACACTTTAAATCTAAAAATGATCACTTAAAAAAAAAAGTTGGCATAATGTCAGTAACTGCTGTCTCTGGCCACTCAGGAATACATCATGTTTGCATTTATGCTTTTTCCATTAGAAAATATTTAGTTCATTTTAAAGTATATTTAAGTTTAGTTTTAAAGAATATCTTAACTAAAATTAAGCTCCTTGACCCCTGTTTACTCTGTATTAGAGTATAATAATTAAAAGTATGACCTGAAGCTTTATCTTTAATTGTATTTTCTGGCTTTTTTCATACATTTTGCTTGTCTAATCGTATATGAGCTTTTTAATAGAAAAGGATGGTGAAAATTTTTCTTATTCTCATTCCTTACATCCTTCAATTATATTAAAATTGAATAATATTCAGTTATAGTCTGTCTCACAAAATTGCTATGAAAGTATATTTTACTCTTGAGTAAAGCAAATTGTACAGAAGTTAATTCTGTAAAATTACATTTCGAATAAGGAGTTGCATGAGTACCACATAAGTTCTTTGCAGTGTCTTCCCCTCACTACTTTTCACTGCTTCTTTGTAAATAACCAAATAATTCTATAGACCTACATATGCTCCAGAGTACATGTTATTGAGCTAAGACACTCAATATTGAGCCACTGAGTAGCTGTTCAGCACTTGAAATGTGGCTAGTCCAAATTGAGATGTGCTGTGTGAAGTACACATTGGATTTTTGGATTTTGAAGACTTGGCTTGAAAAAAGAATGTAAAATATCTCATCTTTTATTATTGATTTCATGTTGAAATGATTAGTTTTTTCAGTAGCCGCATTACAAAAGTAAAAAGAAACAGGTAAAATTAACTTTAGAAATGTATTTTATTTAATCCACTGTAGCCAAAAATTTAAGTTCTGTATGTGGCTCACATTATATTTCTATTGGATTACACTGCTCTGTACAGTATGTTTAAAGAGAATGGCTGACATGAATTGTGTTATGAGTAATGAGAAAAAATCATTTAAAACTCACCATTATCTGGGCAGGTAATACTAACTTTTTATTTAAAGAATTTACAGTGTTGCCATTCATTAAAGATACAGGTTATATGATTTTTACTATAGATTTTATATATGTTTTGGAGGATCTGTGAAGTAATTAACATTTTGATTACTGAAGCCAGCTATTTAGGCTTTACAAAGGTAGCTTTTATTTGAAGCAATTAAGGATATGATTTTAATCTGTTTTAAAGTTTCCAGAACGTCCACTAACTAAAATATAAAGGCTCTGTAATCTATAAAACTCCACAGAGCTATACATCTTCATGTCCTTCCTTTTTATTTTTCTTTTTTCTACTAGCAGTTATAGAAACCAAATTCATTGCAGTGTAAGAAAACAAGACAGAGCATTTTCTTTTGGTAACTTGATTCTGTAATCAGAACTATGCTTTCAGTAGTATTCATTAATTAAAAGTATATTATGAATAAGAAATCAGTTAAGAAAATCATACCTGTGGTGTAATATTTTAGGAATATTTAGAAACATTTAGAAAATCAGAAGCTGCCTTTTTTGGAAAAGTTTTGCATTCCAGTGTAAGATTCCTGAATATAATCAATTCATTGATACCTATAACTTGAAACCTGGTCAAAGCAAACCTACTTATGATAGAGAATATTTAACTGTAATTCGTGACTTGTGCTGTTTGACCCATCAATTCCTACCTGACCCAAAGGCAATCTGAAATGAGACAGCTGCATCACTCATCTGTACCATATTCAAAATTTCCTGTCAAATTAATGGAAAAACAGGTTATAAATGCAACTAATACATAATATGTCCTCAGTATGTCTTCACTGTGTGAAAGATTTAAAATTTAGCAACAGTAAAGGAACTTGAAGTTTACACCTCTCAGGGGTAAGATTTTAAAAATACATGTTAATGTTATTTAATGGCTTAAGATACTTGGAAGATCTATTCCAATAAGTTGCATCACCATTTTTGTTTTCAGTTTCAGAATGGAGTTTTAAATGAAACATATCCAGCTGAATTAAATAACATAAATAACACTCAGACTACCACACATCTTCAGCCACTTCATCATCCGTCAGAAGCCAGACCTTTTCCTGATTTGACATCCAGTGGATTCCTGTAATTCCAAGCCCAATTTTGACCCTGGTTTTTGGATTAAATTAGTTTGTGAAGGATTATGGAATAATAAAACTGTCACTGTTGGACGTCAGCAAGTTCACATGGAGGCATTGATGCATGCTATTCACAATTATTCCAAACCAAATTTTAATTTTTGCTTTTAGAAAAGGGAGTTTAAAAATGGTATCAAAATTACATATACTATAGTCAAGATAGAAAGGGTGCTGCCACGGAGTGGTGAGATACCGTCTACATTTCACATTATTCTGGGCACCACAAAATATACAAAACTTTATCAGGGAAACTAAGATTCTTTTAAATTAGAAAATATTCTCTATTTGAATTATTTCTGTCACAGTAAAAATAAAATACTTTGAGTTTTGAACTACTGGATTCTTATTAGTTCCCCAAATACAAAGTTACAGAACTAAACTAGTTTTTCCTATCATGTTAACCTCTGCTTTTATCTCAGATGTTAAAATAAATGGTTTGGTGCTTTTTATAAAAAGATAATCTCAGTGCTTTCCTCCTCCACTGTTTCATCTAAGTGCCTCACATTTTTTTCTACCTATAACACTCTAGGATGTATATTTTATATAAAGTATTCTTTTTCTTTTTTAAATTAATATCTTTCTGCATACAAATATTATTTGTGTTTCCTAAATCCAACCATTTTCATTAATTCAGGCATATTTTAACTCCACTGCTTACCTACTTTCTTCAGGTAAAGGGCAAATAATGATCAAAAAAATAATTATTTATTACATAATTTAGTTGTTTCTAGACTATAAATGTTGCTATGTGCCTTATGTTGAAAAAATTTAAAAGTAAAATGTCTTTCCAAATTATTTCTTAATTATTATAAAAATATTAAGACAATAGCACTTAAATTCCTCAACAGTGTTTTCAGAAGAAATAAATAGACCACTCTTTACCTTTATTGAAATCTCCATGATGATAGTTGAATGTTGCAATGTGAAAAATCTGCTGTTAACTGCAACCTTGTTTATTAAATTGCAAGAAGCTTTATTTCTAGCTTTTTAATTAACCAAAGCACCCATTTCAATGTGTATAAATTGTCTTTAAAAACTGTTTTAGACCTATAATCCTTGATAATATATTGTGTTGACTTTATAAATTTCGCTTCTTAGAACAGTGGAAACTATGTGTTTTTCTCATATTTGAGGAGTGTTAAGATTGCAGATAGCAAGGTTTGGTGCAAAGTATTGTAATGAGTGAATTGAATGGTGCATTGTATAGATATAATGAACAAAATTATTTGTAAGATAATTGCAGTTTTTCATTTTAAAAAGTCCATACCTTATATATGCACTTAAATAATTTGTTGGGGCTTTACATACTTTATCAATGTGTCTTCCTAAGAAATCAAGTAATGAATCCAACTGCTTAAAGTTGGTATTAAAAAAAAGACAACCACATAGTTCATTTACCTTCAAACTTTAGGTTGTTTTTAATGATATACTGATCTTCATTACCAATAGGCAAATTAATCACCCTACCAACTTTACTGTCCTAACATGGCTTAAAAGAAAAAATGACACCATCTTTTCTTCTTTTCTTCTTCTTCTTTTTTTTTTTTTTTTTTTTTTGAGACAGAGTCTCACTCTGCCGCCCAAACTGGAGTGCAGTGGCACAATCTTGGCTCACTGCAACCTCTACCTCCTGGGTTCAAGTGATTCTCTTGCCTCAGCCTCCCGAGTTGCTGGGATTACAGGCATGTGCCACCATGCCCAGCTAATTTTTATATTTTTAGTAGAAACGGGTTTCACCATGTTGGCCAGACTGGTCTCAAACTCCTGACCTCAGGTGAGCCTCCCACCTTGGCCTCCCAAAGTGCTGGGATTACAGGCATGAGCCACTGCACTCAGCTCTTCTTTTCTTTAGATATGAGAGCTGAAGAGCTTAGACACATTTTGCATGTATTATTTTAAAATCTGATGGAATCCCAAACTGAGATGTATTAAAATACAATTTTTGGCCGGGTGCAGTGGCTCATGCCTTGGGGAGGGCGAGGAGGGTGGATCACGAGGTCAAGAGATGGAGACCATCCTGACCAACATGGTGAAACCCTGTCTCTACTAAAAATACAGAAATTAGCTGGGCATGGTGGCGTGAGCCTGTAGTCCTAGCTACTCAGGAGGCTGAGGCAGGAGAATAGCCTGAACCTGGGAATCAGAGGTTGCAGAGCCAAGATCGCCCTACTGCACTCCAGCCTGGCAATAGACCGAGACTCCGTCTCCAAAAAAAAAAAAATACAATTTTTATTTCTTTTATTTTTTTTAGTAAATTAATGTATATAAAAATGGCTTCGGACAAAATATCTCTCAGTTCTGTGTATTTTCAGTCAAAACTTTAAACCTGTAGAATCAATTTACGTGTTGAAAAAAACTTGTCTGAAACATTTCATAATTTGTTTCCAGCATGAGGTATCTAAGGATTTAGACCAGTGGTCTAGATTAATACTCTATTTTTACATTTAAACCTTTTATTATAAGTCTTACATAAACCATTTTTGTTACTCTCTTCCACATGTTACTGGATAAATTGTTTAGTGGAAAATAGGCTTTTTAATCATGAATATGATGACAATCAGTTATACAGTTATAAAATTAAAAGTTTGAAAAGCAATATTGTATATTTTTATCTATATAAAATAACTAAAATGTATCTAAGAATAATAAAATCACGTTAAACCAAATACACGTTTGTCTGTATTGTTAAGTGCCAAACAAAGGATACTTAGTGCACTGCTACATTGTGGGATTTATTTATAGATGATGTGCACATCTAAGGATATGGATGTGTCTAATTTAGTCTTTTCCTGTACCAGGTTTTTCTTACAATACCTGAAGACTTACCAGTATTCTAGTGTATTATGAAGCTTTCAACATTACTATGCACAAACTAGTGTTTTTCGATGTTACTAAATTTTAGGTAAATGCTTTCATGGCTTTTTTCTTCAAAATGTTACTGCTTACATATATCATGCATAGATTTTTGCTTAAAGTATGATTTATAATATCCTCATTATCAAAGTTGTATACAATAATATATAATAAAATAACAAATATGAATAATATGTTTTAATGTAAATTCTTTCTGGTCCACGTAAAGGAAATTATTTATTCTGTAGTATTATAACTATGTTAGATGAGGGCAATCTACAATACTTAGGGATATGTTAAGTCAGTAATTCATAAACTTCTTAGACAATTTTGCCCCCCAATGTTTGACCTTTATCTGGATATAAAAAACACTCTCAGTAGCTTCATAAATTAAAATGCTTCTGAAATGAACTTTTTTAAAGCCCTGTGTTATCAGTGTAGTAGTGTATCTTAGATTAAAATCCAAAATCCTATTTTAATATTTTAAGAATATTTCTGAAGAAATTCGAAATAACCCTTGTTAGCTGTATTTTGTGCTTAGTTTAGAAAAACCATTGCTGATTTCTGTCACCATGAATGACTCTAGCTTGTCCAATTTCACCAGCTCTACCAAACACCGACCCAGGGATGTTGGCCACTGACAGGGCTGGATGACATCTCTCATTTCTTTCACTGTCTGCAGATGACCTTGCTTCCGTTTTTACTAATAAAATCGAGGATATCATCCTAAGTTTGTACCTTCACCTCAGCAATTCCTCTATCCTTGGACTTACCTCCAGTATGTGAAGAGGAGAGGTTCCTGAACTCCAGGGTTAGCCCCCGTCCTCTCTTGTTCTCATGCACACAGCTTCGACACCTGCTTTCTGAGAGCTCTCCTTCTCTGTAGGATTTCCTGTGAATAGGTCCTCCTCCATCCTGGAAAAAAATTACTTGAACCTGCACTTTCTTCTCTATTAAATTACTTCTTTACCTTCTTCCTTTGTAACAGTTTTGATCTCCTGAGATCTGGTTTTGTTTTCCATCCTTCCATTATACTGCAGTGTTGCGGTTCACTAAACTTCTGACCATAGGCTCTTTCTCTATGGCCCTGCAACCATACTGATTACGCTTTCAATGAACTTTTTTCTTCCCTTCCATGACATTAGTTGTCCTATAAGCTCCTATTATCCCTTTTCTTTCCTTTGTTAACCACTCTTTCCTTCTCCCACCTGGAAGCAGGCTTAGTTTTGACCATTTCTGGCTCTTTCTGTACATACTGTCTAAGAAGGAGTGATTCAATGCCTTACCTCTGATTGACATTTGTGGAGCAATTCTTTCCCTGAGAGAGCAGCATAGCATAGCCAAACTAAACACATAGACTCTGGAGTCAGACTACTAGGTATAAATCCTGGCTTTGCCACAAATAAGATGTCATTGAGAAGGTTTCTTACTTTCTCTTAGCCTAAGATGCCTTTTCTGTAAACTAAGGCTAACAGTACCTGCCTCACTGGGTTGCTGGAGGATTCAGTGATTTATATAAAATCACTTAGCTGCCAGTAGCCAAAACTGGAATAATTTGAGCAACTAAATAAGTGATGATAGCATTAGATTACAGCACAAAGAATAAAGTAAATATCCATGAATCCATACTGATATAAATAAAATGGTTGAAAACTAAATGGGGAAGAAGGAGCACATCTTTCCTATAGAAGAATCCCAAATAATATTGGTAGCTACTATGCCCTCTGATGCATGAGCTTAGTTCTTCTCCCCTGGAAGTATGAGTTAGACTTAATGACTTGCTTTCAACGAATAGAGTACAGACAGAGAAGAAAATAACTTTACATTGTTGAAATCTGGCAAGCACTACTTTAACCAAGTAATCAAGGTTAACATCACCAATGAAAAGTCATGTTGATATAACATGTATTATCTGATATGATACTTTGAGAAGTGTACATCTCAAAGCTCCCTGATTTTCTTAAAAAAAAACATAGCCTCAGTCTAATTATGACAAAACATCAAACGCAAATTCAGGGACATTCCACAAAATTTCTGAGAGGATTTTTTAAAGTGTCACTGTCACAGAAAGAGACTGAATAATTATCACAGAGCAGAGGAGGCTAAGGAGGCATGATGACTGAATTTAATGTGATATCTCCGATTGCATCCTTCATAGAAAAAGGGCATTACTGAGAATCTGCAGAACTCTAAGTCTAGTTAATACCACATCATTGTTAATTTTTTGGTTTTGACCAATGTACCATGGTTATATAAGACGTTAGAGGTACCTGGCTGAAGAGAGTAAAGGAACTCTATATCCTTTCGACTTTTCTGTAAATCTAAAATTATTCTACAATAGATTTTACTTTTTAATAAAAGTACAGTTTTTTATTGCGCCATAGCAAGTATCTTTATGTCTCTCATTACTATTTTCCTGTATCTTCACAACCTCCTCTTAGTTGGAGGTAAAGCTATACATTGACATCAGTCCCCATTAACTACTGATTTGATGAATATCTTTTTTTTTTTAATTTAAGTTCTGGGGTACATGTACAGAATGTGCAGGTTTGTTACATAGGTATACACGTGCCATGGTGGTGTGCTGCACCCATCAACCCGTGATCTACATTAGATATTTCTCCTAATGGTATCCCTCCCCTAGCCCCCCACTGGTGTGTGATGTTCCCCTCCCTGTGTCCATGTGTTCTTATTGTTCAACTCCCACTTATGAGTGAGAACATGTGGTGTTTAGTTTTCTGTTCTTGTGTTAGTCTGCTGAGAGTGATGGTTTCCAGCTTCATCCATGTCCCTGCAAAGGACAGGAACTCATCCTTTTTTATGGCTGCATAGTATTCCATGCTGCCAGTTTTCCCAACACCATTTATTAAGTAGGGAATCCTTTCCCCATTGCTTATTTTTGTCAGGTTTGTCAAAGATTGGATGGTTGTAGATGTGTGGTGTTACTTCTGAGGCCTCTGTTCTGTTCCATTGGTCTATATATCTGTTTTGGTACCAGTACCATGCTGTTTTGGTTACTGTAGCCTTGTAGTATACCACATTCTCTTTATCCAGTCTGTCATTGATGGGCATTTGGGTTGGTTCCAAGTCTTTGCTATTGTGAACAGTGCTGCAGTAAACATACGTGTTCATATGTCTTTATAGTAGAATGATTTATAATCCTTTGGGTATATACCCTGGAATGGGATTGCTGGGTCAAATGGTATTTCTAGTTCTAAATCCTTGAGGAATCACCACGCTGTCTTCCACAATGGTTGAACTAATTTACTCTTCCACCAACAGTGTAAAAGCATTCTGATTTCTCCATATCCTCTCCAGCATCTGTTGCTTCCTGACTTTTTAATGATTGCCATTCTAACTGGCATGAGATGGTATCTCATTGTGGTTTTGATTTGCATTTCTCTAATGACCAGTGATGATGAGCTTTTTTTCATATGTTTGTTGGCAGGATAAATGTCTTCTTTTCAGAAGTGTCTGTTCATATCCTTCTCCCACTTTTTGATGGGGTTGTTTGTTTTTTTTCTTATAAATTTGTTTAAGTTCTTTGTAGATTCTGGATATTAGCCCTTTGTCAAATGTATAGATTGCAAAAATTTTCTCCCATTCTGTAGGCTGCCTTTTCACTCTGATGATAGTTTCTTTTGCTGCATAGACGCTCTTTAGTTTAATTAGATCCCTTTTGTCAATTTTGGCTTTTGTTACCATTGCTTTTGGTGTTTTAGTCATGAAATCTTTGCCCATGCCTATGTTCTGAATGGTATTGCCTAGGTTTTCTTCTAGGGTTTTTATGGTTTTAGGTCTTACATTTAAGTCTTTAATCCATCTTGAGTTAATTTTTATATAAGGTATAAAGAAGGGGTCCACTTTCAGTTTTCTGTACCTTTGGTGTATATATCTGTTTTGGTACCAGTACCATGCTGTTTTAGTTACTGTAGCCTTGTAGTATAGTTTGAAGCCAGGTAGCATGATGCCTCCAGCTTTGTTCTTTTTGCTTAGGACTGTCTTGTCTATGCAGGCTCTTTTTTGGTTCCATAAGAAATTTAAAGTAGTTTTTTCTAATTCTGTGAAGAAAGTCACTGGTAGCTTGATGGGGATAGCATTGAATCTATAAATTACTTTCAGCAGTACGGCCATTTTCACAATATTTACTCTTCCTATCCATGAGCATGGAATGTTTTTCCATTTGTTTGTGTCCTCTCCTTTCCTTGTGCAGTGGTTTGCAGTTCTCCTTGAAAAGGTTCTTCGCATCCCTTGTAAGTTGTATTCCTAGGTATTTTATTCTCTTTGAAGCAGTTGTGAGTGGGAGTTCACTCATGATTTCACTGTCTATTATTGGTGTGTAGGAATGCTTGTGATTTTTGCACATTGATTTTGTATCCTGAGACTGCTGAAGTTGCTTATCAGCTTAAGGAGATTTTGGGTGAGATGATGTGGTTTTCTAAATATATGATCATGTTATCTGCAAACAGAGACAGTTTTACTTCCTCTTTTCCTATTTGAATACACTTTATTTATTGATCTTGCCTGATTGCCCTGGCCAGAACTTCCAATACTATGTTGAATAGGAGTGGTGAGAGAGGGCATCTTTGTCTCGGCCTGAAATTTTCTTTTTTTGTGTCTCAGCCAGCTTTTGATATCAGGATGATGCTGGCCTCATAAAATGAGTTAGGGAGGAGTCTCTCTTTTTCTATTGCTTGGAATCGTTTCAAAACGAATAGTACCAGCTCCTCTTTGTACCTCTGGTAGAATTCAGCTGTGAAACCGTCTGGTCCTGGACTTTTTTTGGTTGGTAGGCTATTAATTACTGCCTCAATTTCAGAACTTGTTATTGGTCTATTCAGGGATTCAACTTATTACTGGTTTAGTCATGGGAGGGTGTATGTGTCCAGGAATTTATCCATTTCTTTTAGATTTTCTATTTTATTTGTGTAGAGGTGTTTATAGTATTCTCTGATGGTAGTTTGTATTTCTGTGGGATCAGTGGTGATATCCCCTTTATCATTTTTTATTGCATCTATTTGATTCTTTTTTCTTCTTTATTAGTCTGGCTAGCGGTCTATTTTGTTGATCTTTTCAGAAAACCAGCTGCTGGCTTCATTGATTTTTAGAAAGGTTTTTTGTGTCTCTATCTCTTTCAGTTCCGCTCTGATCTAACTATTTCTTGTCTTCTGCTGGCTTTTGAATTTGTTTGCTCTTGCTTCTCTAGTTCTTTTAATTGTGATGTTAGGGTGTCGATTTTAGATCTTTTCTGCTTTCTCTTGTGGGAACTTAGTGCTATAAATTTCCCTCTACACACTGCTTTAGCTGTGTCCCAGATATTCTGGTACGTTGTGTCTTTGTTCTCATTGGTTTCAAAGAACATCTTTATTTCTGCCTTCATTTTGTTATTTACCCAGTAGTCATTCAAGAGCGGGTTGTTCAGTTTCCATGTAGTTGTGCTGTTTTTAGTGAGTTTCTTAATCCTGAGTTCTAATTTGATTGCACTGTGGTCTGAAAGACTGTTTGTTATGATTTCCATTCTTTTGCATTTGCTGAGGAGTGTTTTACTTGCAATTATGTGGTCAATTTTAGAATAAGTGTGATGTGGTGCTGAGAAGAATGTATACTCTGTTGATTTGGGGTGGAGAGTTTGTCTTGCAGATGTCTATTAGGTTCGCTTGGTCTAGAGCTGAGTTCAAGTCCTGAATATCCTTGTTAATTTTCTGTCTTGTTTATCTGTCTAATATTGACACTGGGGTGTTAAAGTCTCCCACTATTATTGTGTGGGAATCTAAGTCTCTTTGTAGGTCTCTTGCTTTATTAATCTGGGTGCTCCTGTATTGGGCGCATATATATTTAGGATAGTTAGCTCTTCTTGTTGCATTGATCCCTTTACCATTATGTAAATGCCCTTGTCTCTTTTGAGCGTTGGTGGTTTAAAGTCTGTTTTATCAGACTAGGATTGCAACTCTTGCTTTTTTTGCTTTCCATTTGCTTGGTAAATATTACTCCATCCCTTTATTTTGAGCCTATGTGTGTCTTTACATGTGAGATGGGTCTCCTGAATATAGCACACGGATGGGTCTTGACTCTTTATCCAATTTGCTAGCCTGCGTCTTTTAATTGGGGCATTTAGTCCATTTACATTTAAGGTTAATATTGTTATGTGTGAATTTGATCCTGTTATTATGCTGCTAGATGGTTATTTTGCCCGTTACTTGATGCAGTTTCTTCACAGTGTCAATGGTCTTTACAATTTGGTACATTTTTGCAGTGGCTGGTGCCAGCTGTTCCTTTCCATTTTTAGCGCTTCCTTCAGGACTTCTTGTAAGGCAGGCCTGGTGGTGACAAAATCAGCATTTCCTTGTTTGTAAAGGATTTTATTTCTCCTTCACTTATGAAGCTTAGTTTGGCTGGATATGAAATTCTGTGTTGAAAATTATTTTCTTTAAGAATGTTGAGTATTGGCCCCCACTATCTTCTGGCTTGTAGGGTTTCTGCTGAGAGATCCACTGTTAGTCTGATGAGCTTCCCTTTGTGGGTATCCCAGCCTTTCTCTCTGGCTGCCCTTAACAATTTCTCCTTCATTTCAATCTTGATGAATCTGATGATTATGTGTCTTGGGGTTGCTCTTCTTGGGGATTATCTTCATGGTGTTCTCTGTATTTCCTGAATTTGAACGTTGACCTGTCTTGCTAGTTTGGGGAAGTTCTCCTGGATAATATACTGAAGAGTGGTTTCCAACTTGGTTCCATTCTCCATGTCACTTTCAGGTACACCAATCAAATGTAGATTTGGTCTTTTCATATAGTCCCATATTTCTTGGAGGCTTTGTTGATTCCTTTTCATTCTTTTTTCTCTAATCTTGTCTTCATGCTTTATTTCATTAAGTTGATCTTCAATCTCTGATATCCTTTCTTCCGCTTGATCAATTCAGCTATTGATACTTGTGTATGCTTCACGAAGTTGTCATGTTGTGTTTTTCAGCTCCATCAGGTCATTTATGTTCTTCTCTAAACTGGTTATTCTAGTTAGCAATTTGTCTAACCTTTTTTCAGGGTTCTTAGCTTCCTTGCATTGGGTTAGAACATGCTCCTTTAGCTCAGAGGAGTTTGTTATTACCCACCTTCTGAAGCTTACTTCTGTCAATTCATCAAACTCATTCTCCATCCAGTTTTGTTCCCTTTCTGGCGAGGAGTTGTGATCCTTTGGAGTAGAAGAGGTATTCTGGTTTTTGGAATTTTCAGCCTTTTTGCACTGGTTTCTCCCCATCTGCATGGATTTATCTACCTTTGGTCTTTGATGTTGGTGGCCTTCAGATGGGGTTTCTGTGTGGACACCCTTTTTAATGACGTTGATGCTCTTCCTCTTTGTTAGTTTTCCTTCCAGCAGTCAGGCCCTTCTGCTGCAGGTCTGTTGGAGTTTGCTGGAGGTCCACTCCAGACCGTTTGCCTGGGTATCACCAGCTGAGTCTGCAGAACAGCAAAGATTGCTGCCTGTTCCTTCCTCTGGAAACTTCACCCCAGGGGGGCATTCACCAGATGCCAGCCAGAGCTCTCCTGTGTGAAGTGTCTGTTGGCCCCTCCTGGCAGGTGTCTCCCCCTCAGGAGGCACAGGGGTCAGGGACCCACTTGAGAAGGCAATTTGTCCCTTACCAGAGCTCGAACACTATGCTCAGAGAACTGCTCTCTTCAGAGCTGGCAGGCAGGAATGTTTAAGTCTGCTGAAGCTGCACCCACAGCCACCCCTTCCCCCAGGTGCTCTGTCCCAGGAGATGGGGGTTTTATCTATAAGCCCCTGACTGGGGCTGCTGCCTTTTTTTCAGAGATGCCCTGTCCAGAGAGGAGGAATCTAGAGAGGCAGTCTGGTTACAGTGGCTTTGCTGAGCTGAGGAGGGCTCCACCCAGTTGTAACTTCCCCATGGCTTTCTTTACATTGTGAGGAGAAAACCACCTACTCAAGCCTCAGTAATGGTGGGCACCCCTTCCCCAACCAAGCTCAAACATCCTGGGTCGACTTCAGACTGCTATGCTGGCAGTGAGAATTTCAAGCCAGTGGATCTTAGCTTGCTGGGCTCCGTGGGGGTGGGATCCGCTGAGCTAGACCACTTGGCTCCCTGGCTTCAGCCCCCTTTCCAGGGGAGTGAATGGTTCTGTCTTGCTGGTGTTCCAGGTGCCACTGGGGTATGAAAAACAAACAACCTCCTGCAGCTAGCTCAGTGTCTGTCCTAAAGGCTGCTCAGTTTTCTGCTTGAAACCCAGGGTCCTGGTGGTGTAGACACCCAGGGGAATCTCCGGATCTGTGGGTTGTGAAGACCATGGGAAAAGCATAGTCTCTGGGCGGGAGTGCACTGTTCTTCATGGCACAGTCCCACATGGCTTCCTTTGGCTTGGGGAGGGAGTTCCCCGACCCCTTGCATTTTCCAGGTGAAGTGATGCCCCACCCTGTTTCAGCTCGCCCTCCATGGACTGCACCCACTTTTTAACCTCCTAAAACGTTCCTTTCTTCTTTGATCTGCTAACATCATCCTTATCAATGGCCGTTCTTGGTTTGTTCTCATAGCTTCTACACATCAACTATAATAACCTATTTTTCTGTTCCAACTAAGTACAGCCACACCTCAGACTTTGAGCATTTGTAACTGCCTTACCTCTATCAACTTAGTATCTCCTTTTCCAATCTTTTCTTCCTTGTCCAACTAGCTCTGCACCCTCCTTGTGCTCCTTGAGTATACGTTGTTTTTTCATAGTCCAGCAGCCTGGACCTCAGTTTCAGGATTTCAGAAATATTTTTGCTTACATCCTGGACGTTCTCACTTATTAGTAACTGCTGATCCAGTCCATGGCCCTGGCCAAAAACACTCTGTTTTCCTTATATGCAGTCTTGCTAGAGAAAGACACAAAACAGAAATAATTGGCTTCACCACAGTCTTATCATGTCAGTGGCAGAGACTGACAGTTGCCTACAGAGATATCTTCCCTTCCTTAGTAAGAGAACCCTGACTTTTCACTGGTTACATTGAGGAAATAAAAGACTACATTTTCCAGCCTCCTTTGTAGATATACATAACTAACATAACTTCTGCCCAAATATATGAAAGCAAAAATTTTGTATAATACTTCCAGGAAGGCTGCTTAAAGGGACTTAATACAACTAAAATGAGCAATTTTTGCCTTTCTGCTTTTCCTCTTTGTAACCAACACATATGTATCTAGAGAGCCACCAGCCACTTTGAACCATGATGACAGAAGCCATGAACTAGGATGGTGAAGAAAAAATAGAATGAGCCTGGTTTCTCATGACTTGGAACTACCAAACGGTCAATCCCTAGTCTGCCTACTACCTCTGGGCTTCCTGTACATAAGAGATAAACAGAGTCTCTGCCCCACCACCACCCCTAGGTATTTTCATCTCATTCTAGAATAACATTATCTCCAACTTGACTGAAAACAACCTGAAATAATCTTCAGTTTTCTACTTTATGCCTTTGTATTCCTTTCTATCAACTATCTCCTCAGATTTTCCTTACCTCTGACTTTTTGTTGCAAATTCTGCCATTAAATACATGAGTTTCTTCCTCTTTTTTTTCTAAAATATGTTCTTATTATGATTTTCTTCTTCTATAATGGCAGAATATCTCCAGTTTTTATATTTTTATTTTTTCTGTTTTTTAATTGATATATAATAGATGCAGACATTTTCAAGGTCCATGTAATAATTTGATGTATTCATATAATCAAATCAGGATAATTGGGGCATCCATCATCTCAAATATTTATCTGCTCTTTATGCTAGGAACATTCAAATTGTTCTAGCTATTTTGAAATGTATAATAGTGCTAACTATATTCACCCTACTGATCTATCAAACACCAGGTCTTCCAACCCTCTTCTAAAAGTGAAATACAACTACCACTAGATTTTTCTTTCTTTTTTAACTTGCTATACATTTGAAAGAGCAGCTGGCTAAGACACTTTCTTTACTTCTTTACCAACCTCTGTTTCTTAAACCTTCCCAGTCTGAATTTATTCCCAATTTTCTAGGTACAAATGGCCTATTAAGTCAAGAAATCTTCTTTCCTTGAGACTTTCTTACTTTGGCTTCTGTAACATTGTACTCTCCTTTTTCCTGATTTCTGATTTACTTTTGGCCCTCTTTCTGTAATTCTTGAAAATCATTAGTATAATCTTAAAATGCAATTATTAGACTAAGGAGGCCTGCCCCAGACTACACTGTGACCCTGACCGCACTTCTGACTCTCACCTGAAAAGCAAAACTGCCTCCATTAGGCGAACTGCCCTTCTCTCCTAGTCTCCTAGTAGACCTTTAAGATATCAAAACTTTCTGAATAAAGTTGGCCCCAATAGCTCTCCTGTGCTGTTGAGTTTAGACTTAAAACCCTATCCTAGGCACAGCCAGTCCTGCCTCCAGTTCTCACCCCCACCCACAGCCCCACCACCACCATCTTGGGCAGATCCAGACCCTGGGGGGTCAGTTTCTGACACTAGTCTCTCCATCTCCAGCAAAATTTCTCAAGGGGTAAGATGGGCCACACTCTATCTGTGATGTCTAAAGTATACAGTCAAGCATGAAACAACTCATATATTAAAAAGAACAACCAGAATTGTGGAGAAACAAATTCATATGTATAAGAATCTTATAATTCATACATTATAAGAACCGGTGGTTAATATATTGAAAAAGAGAAGAGTGATCTGTGATATGATTACAACCTTCAAATAACTGGTATTCTAGCATGGAAAGTGAAGATTCTCATTTGGGGCCCAGAAATTAAACCAGGATCATTGATAAAAGTTAACAGACCTTTACCTTAATTTAAAGAAGACTATCCTTTGAAAGATGACTGGAGATAAAATAACCTGCTTTATAATGTAATGATCTTGTTTCTAGAAATGATCACTTAGAATTCATAAGAAAATAATTCAAAATTCTAATGTGTGTTATACTTTATCACTGCTAAGTATCCTTCTACTTCTGAGACTATAGAGTTGCATAAACTTCCATCTTAGATGTGATCTTTGAGATAATGTATTTTACACCCGCAGCATTATGTTTGAAAAATACAAAGGCCTAGAGACTGTTTTGTGCAAGTATCATTGTCTGTGATAAAATTATTTCATGAATTCTCAGCTTGGGTCTGAGTATTCATTCTACAGCACAAGAAGTTGGCTTTATTCTTAGGGAAAACAACATATTCACACAATTTTATTTTTAGCTTTGATAAATAAAATTTTTGTTTTCCTTTTATTCAGAATTATGGTTTCACCCTCCTTTCAGGTAAAGCGGAGCATCCCAATGCTTGTGGAATGTCTACAAATTTATCTTCAACTCTATTTTCCCACAGTCCTGTATGGTTACTTAATATTTTTTACTAAAAGGTTAATGTCCTTTAAACATTTTTAAACTACATATTTCCTGACATCTGACAGTATCAATATCTAACTTGGGGACTTCAGCATAAAGATTAGACACTGTGACTAAAACTTGTGTTTCAGAATTAGGTTAGCTTAAATTCTTTTTTCAAGTGTATTAATTTCTACTGTCTTTGAAGATATTTGTCTTCCTCCTTATGGAATCAACTGATATGTAGAAAATTCAGACTATCTTTGAATAGGAAGATTCACTGCATGTAGAAGAGAATAGAAAATCTTACCTTATTGTGAAGAGCTGTGGAGATTTTACCCTACTTTGAAGATAGCAAGTTAGCCAGTCACAGTTTGATGGATGCTGGCAAAATGACATGAGACTCAGAGGCAAAGGAAGTTTATTACTCACAGCAATAGCATTTGTGTTGATTCCCCACAAGGCAACACAAAGACAGCCAGGTGGCATCTACACATGCAATTCCAGGAGAGAAACCCCGAGGTTAGGGTTTTGTAATGGGCGGAATGCATACCTGATCCTTTGCTCTGAAGAGGGATACTATCTCTGTCTTTTAAGGCTGCTTACTATACAGACATCCTTGAAAAGTTTGCTCAGATAAAAACCAGTCCCTCTGCTCACAGGATGTGCAGAAACACGAGATTCATGGGGAATTGTCTCCATCTTTTATCATGACTGGCTCTGCCTGCTCTTTCAACTAAAATTGCCAACCTATCCTGCTCTCTTGACTGCATCCCAGTCTAGACTGCAGAGGCAACTGTTATTTGAGATAAATAGCATGGCGAATCTGATAAAATTCTCTGTTCTCGAATTACACCACTCTTACTCCCCATGGAAAAACCTTTGAAACCCTGACTCGAACACTTTGCTCCAAGTCTTTATAAAAGGCAATATGCCGTGATATTTAAGATTCAGGGAAGTGTATGCTAGGTTTGAATTCAGGCTCTGCTCCCTTGCTAGATATGTGATTGAGGAGTTTATTTAACTGTTCTGTGCCTTTGTTTCTTTTTCTGTAAAAAGAAGATAATAAAATGGCCCTACTTCATAGGATCTTTATGGGAACCAAATGAGATAATGCATTCAACTTGCTCAGCACAATGACTGGTACGTGATAATTGGTGCTAAAGAATTGTGAGCTCCTGTTATTCGGTGAGTCTGTATTAGAGTAAAGCCAATCTGGTATAATGAAATACCAAAAAAAGCATTCTTTAAACTTTAGGTGTTTATTTGTCTAATGTAGGTGGCCTCTGCTCCACAAAGCAAACCCACGTGGTGAGGCAACTCTTTTTCATTGTCAATATGCTCCCAACACTGCCTTTTCTAACCAGGAGGAAGGAATGGGAGGGATGTGTGCAGGCCAAGGAGCTGTGAGAGAACAAGTAAGAGCTTGGTACATATCACTTCTGCTCACATTCTATACCCATGAACATATTCCCATGGTCACACCTAGCTACAACTATAGGCCCGACTACCATCTGTCTGTGGAAAAAGAAGAAACAGACTTTGGTGGAGAATTTAAAGGGCCCTCAAAACTAAGTAGCACCTCTCTTTTTTATTTGAATTTTGAAGCTTTTCAGAAATAACTTGACAAAGCATAAACAGATAAAGAAGGGGGAGAAAAAAGTCATCATTATGTTAAAAACACATCATCATTATTAAACATGTCACCATAACTTAGCCCGAGAGCCAAAGGAGGATGGCCCACCCCATTCCCCCAGCTCCAATCTAAACCTAAGAACATACTATTCTGGGATACTCTGACTGGAAAGAGCCAACCTACTTTCCATGTCACTGACTCCTACAATTCTAGATAGACAAAAGCGGAGAAAGAGACCAAGTTCTTCATACCCAGTACCATTGATAGATTTGCTTCACATATTTGAGGAATGTGGACAGTGGCTGCCACCCACTTTGGCCTTCTACCATGGGGAGAATTAAGTGATGATGAGAAGGGCTATTTCCCTACACCCCTTCACAGGACACGTGAAGGGTAGGCTCGTTTACTCAGCCCACAGCTCTGAACCTCTCATGGAAGGGGGAGCACGCAGGTCAGCAGGTGCAGGAGCAGGAGTGAACAAATGCTGGAACCAGCCAGTTGCTCCTCTCAGGCGGAGGCAGGTTCTGTGCAGGCCCTGCAGCAGCATCTAAGTGTGTTACAATGCTCTTTTAGCTCTGCCATCCAGGAGGGGGTATCTGTGACCCTGGGACCCCAGAGGGCATGTGTTACAATCAGGGCTCTTTCAGCGTTTGCCATCTGTGGGAAGCTACGCATTAACCAGCTCAGTGGAGGATCAGGGTGGCAGCCTTTTACACCCTGCCCTCTTGGTGCCCACGTTCTTCTCTGACATCCAGGAAGAATCAGGTCACACAAATGAATTGGAGGGTGGTGTATGTGGAGGATTGTATTGGGTGGGAGAAGTGGCTTGCAGTGGGCACAGGAGCTGGAATGGGAATGGAGTGGAAAGATAATCTTCCCCCGGAGTTCCACCACCCCTGGCCAAACTCTTCTCTAAAGTCCCTCCATCAAGCCATTTATCTGACATCCGGCTGCTGCTTCTCTTCTTTCCTTCTCTGCCGCTCCTCTCTGCTCTCCTGCCAGTGGTGCTTGGGGTTTTTATGGGTACAGGGTAGGAAGTGGGGTAGGCCAGGGTGGTTTTGGAAAAGGCAACATTCAGGTGGGAAAGCAAGGATGTGAAGTTCTCATTTAGGGCTGCGGGTTCAGGCATGAGGGTGGAAACCTTGTCGGGGACCCCACCCTTTTCTACTTAGTATTTCTCTGCCTCCTGTCCTTTTTAATGAGTCAAGAGGCTAAGAAAACTTATCCTTCTTCATGGAAACCTCATAATAGGAAAAATACTTTTCTATCAAAAACATCACCTCCACCACCACCACCATCATCATCATAATTATAAGGCAAATTTACCGTTTTACCCATTGAGTAAAAACTTTTCCTAAGGGTTCTTTACATTGCCCATTATTCTATGAGGTGCAGAAGTCAGAGTTCAGACTTAAAATATACTTGTCCTTTCTGGAAAAATTCTGTATAATTTGCTTCCTTCTTGTACACTTCCAGGAAGCATAGAATTCAATTTTTTACTTATATGCAACAGCTTCCTTCTGCCTTTATTTCAGGCAAAAGTGTGTGTGTTTCTGCCTTACTGGTATTCCTACTTCATTTGTTACATCCCTCTTGATATCACATCCTTTTTTAAAGTTTTAATGTAAGCTGCCACATATTCTTTTATGGTAGGATTTAAATTATCCAAATAAGGATGCAGAAAGTAAATACAATGATGTAGAGAGATTATTGGAAGTGAACTATGCTATCCATGAGTGCTGTTAGATAAAATGTTGGCAAATAAAGCTTTGCAGCCTTTACAGGAGATGAATTGGCTCAGTGTAGAAGTAGTGCCTCAGTAATGGGATGATGGCTATGAATAATGGTTTCAATCCTGTCTTTCCAGAGGCTGTCATTTAACTTATGGTTATTTGCAATGTCTATGAAATTCTTTGCTTTTTGGCCTCTTTAATGTTCCCAGTCACAGTTGTCTTAAATCATCTGTTATTTCCTATTCCTATTATCTGTTTTCCTTGCTGGACCAGAGTAAACCAAAGTGGCCCCAATTGGAAAGACTTGAGAGAGTTCACTGGGTGAATCCATGTGAAGCATCCTCTTAATACCTTTATAAAAATAAATGGGTGAGACTGTGGGGAGGTTGTAAGTCCTTCCTTTTGTAGGTGGGGTCATATTAAAACTTGAGTCATTATTACCAATTCTCACAGGGTGATGAGAAAACTCAAGTTACACACTTAGAGCTGAGGAAACAAAGGCTAAAAAAGCAAAGTAGCCTGTTCATGTCACACAGGTAGTGGTGGAGAGAGATCTAGGCTTTGCACCTGCTAATTAAGAGCTCTTTCAGAGAGTAGACCTAAGAGCATCATGTATGTGCTTTGCTCTGTTTTTCTGCCAGTTGCTTAATTCAGGTTATTTCGTTTACTCACTACATCCACATGAGGTTAATACAAGTACCCTAGTCTTACACATGATTAAGTTAGAAATACTTTTTTAAAAAAGAAATCTAATGTTTAAAAGGCAGTTTTTCAAAAAAGCCATTAAGATGACTAAGATAGCTGAGGTAGACAGAGGAGGTACTAAGCATGTGTGATTAAGTTAAGGACATTGAGATGGGGAGGTGCTAATATAATCATAAGGGTCCTTATAAAAGGAGGGTAGAGGAGGGGATGTGATAACAGAAGAAGAGGTCAGAGAGAGAGAGAGAGTTGAAGATGAAATGATGATGGCCTTGAAGATAAAGGGTCACAAGCCAAGGAATGCAGGCTGCCCCTAAAAGGTAGAAAAGGCAAGGAAACTAATTCTCCCTTAGTGCCACCAGAACACAGCTCTATCAGCACCTTGATTTTAGTACTGTTAAGATAATACATTTGGGTTTTTTAAGCCACTAAGTTGTGGTAAGTTGTTACAGCACCAATGGGACACTAATACAATAGTTACAGATCTTAACGAAGCCAAGAGATGCATTTACTCCTCCATCGCTAGAGAAAAATAGGAGAGCTGTTTTCTGTACCTCTCCCTGGCTTTGATAACTTCTGCAGGGGAAGACCAGGAAGGTCTGGCAGCACTTCCTGTCCCTCCTCTCTGAAAGGCAATGGAAGGGCACCGTGGATCAACAAGGCCGAGAGGAGAGACAAAGAGGGCAAAAATCTTCTTTATCGAGCTCTCGGGCGAGGTTCACTGGTCCGCAGGGGGAGGGCCAGGGAAGTCACACTGTGCCAAAGGGGCAGCGCGCTTTTATGGATGCTGGGTGAGGAGTGGGCGGGGTAGGGGCGGGGTCGGTTGAGTTTCGCACTTCTCAGTGTGACACGCCCTAGTGGGCATGAGCGTTAGTCGGGTTGGCGGGAACAGGAAAGGTAAACCCGGAAATGCTGAGTCAGGGTATCCGAGGTGGCGATCGCCATCTTGGAGTCTTCACCGGAGTCCAATCACTCTCCACTCTCAGATGCCTTGGGACCTACAAAAGAACCTCCACTTGACGAGGCTGACAGTTGTGCCTTCTGGGCTCCAGCCTTGCCTTGGTATTGCAAAGAAATGTGGAAGAATAGCCAACTCACAGTTTCATTACAGCCTTGCCTTGAACAGATGTTTAGCTCATGTCAGAAGCCAGGAAATGCATCGCTTACAGCCCCACATGTGTTTCTGCAAAAGGGTCCTGATAAATGTCTGGTCTTTGCAATAATCCTACTAATTGGCCCGATTCCTGGAAGAAAAATGGCTGTATTACAGTGGGTTAGACATTACATAAACAATGTCAGTTACACATCTTTAACTGTTAGTTCTGCATTTAAAATTAACAAAGCTATTTTGGGGACACTTTTTACAGCTATACATCTTAAGATGTTTGTATATGAAAAAAAAAACCAAGTTTGTACCTGTATCATCATGTTATCATCCAGTAAGCTCTAAGAAAAGACAATTAAAAGAGAAAAGTGACCCAAAACTGTCACAAAAGCTCTTCTTTTCTGGACATAGTGCAGCATATATTTGTTCATAACTTTATTTGCACAGAAATTTTACATCCATTATCAGAATTGATTGTGACTACTACACTAGAAGGTGAGTTCTTATGAAAAAGGGTGAATCCAACATTATTAAGTACCACACAGCTAGTAACTGGTATCTTTTTTTTTTTTTTTTTTTTTTTTTTGATGGAGTTTTGCTCTTGTTGCCCAGGCTGGGGCGCAATGGCGCGAACTCGGCTCACCACAACCTCTGCCTCCCGGGTTCAAGCAATTCTCCTGCCTTAGCCTCCTGAGTAGCTAGGATTACTCAAGTCATCTGACTTCCAAGTTCAAACTTTTAAAAATATCTCATGGTGGTCTTTGACAGGATACCATAAGTGTTGAACCATTGGTTTAACTACATGCATCAAGGATATACAATTTCCCTTAGTTTCTATGTTCAACTATGGGCTAATCCCAAGGAATAAGGCAGGATTACTGTTGTAGAATCTATTGAGGAGTTATTATTCCCATGGTTGAGGAAATTGAGAATAGAATGTGAGATAATTAATGCTTATTCTGTCTGAAGTGCCTCTCATTTGTATAGTAAATTAATATAACAAAATGTTAGAATGATTTAGCTATTTAGCTGACCAATCTTTCAGGGGGTTTCTCTCCTTGATTCAAGTGAGATATGAAATTAAATGTCTCTCATTGGACATCAGTGCCATCTATTATAGGACATTCAAGATGACTCTCTTTGTTCTTTCCAAAATTCCATCTTTTCTGGAAAATTATGTGTGCCTCTGCCACTTACAAAATTTACTCTTACATTTGTGTACGTATCAAAGAAAAAGCTTAAATTGCAAATTGGATATTTAAAAAGTTATGAGAATATTTCAGTTTAAAATGAAAACACAATACTTGGATAATAGACTCCCATATTTTCCTTCAATTTGCAAACTACAGCATTTAAAAATTCATTTCAAAAGTCAAATTACCCAATGTATTTTATAGTATAGAAAGGAAATTTCACTTCTGAGTATCACCCATGTGCCAGACATTTAATAGATAATAAATTTTTACCAGCTGTTTGGGGTTTTGAGGAGGCCATTCTTCCATTGTACACTTGTTTGAAGTGTAGATATACCAGAATTCTATTCTGGCCCTGGGCGTGCAAGAACACTGAGTTAATGTCCACTGTTCCTGTAACATTTTTCACTATGACATTTTCTTGGTGATTTTAATCTCAATAGTACATTGAGTCAATATCTTCAGAAACATTCTACAAAATGTTTTTCAATATGTGTTTTACAGAATATCAATCACACAAGATGTTAACATGCAGATTTCATTATCAAATAAGTTTGGGAAACACTGGGCAAATAAAAGTTAATCAGATTCCTTTTCTGCAGGTCTCTAATGTATTAATACATGTTGTAATTTTCCAAAAAGTGGAATTTGGTATGCAATATTTTTCAAACTCATTTGACACTGAAACCATTTTCAGAGCTTATCACATGGTGCTAGCATTCCAAGGAAAATACTTAAATAAAACCTGATTTATGATAAAAGATCCCAGGCTCTTTTCTTGTATGATCCCTGTGGCCCAAAGTTCTTATTTAAGATAGTCTTTGGAATACAAATGATGCATCTGTCCACGTTAAACTTATCTGACATTTCTCTGCCTAAGCACGGAGATTTAAAAGAATTTCCTATACTCTTCTACCCCATCCCCCAATCTAGCTTTTCACCGTGTGGAAGAGTTTAATGTTATCTCCACACCTAAAGTATATAATCTTTATAAGTGATATGGTCATTTCTCCACATCACTTATAAAGATATTCTTAAAATTTCTTCCGCTCAAAGTTGACTATCAGATAACTCTTTGTGGTTCAGCTCTATCATTTGGGCCATCTGCAGAAAGTGTTTCACTGAGGTTTGTTGTGTTGTGTTTGTCTTAGTTTCCTTATGAGACATATTACTCTATTTACTCTAGGGTACATAGTTAAACCTCTTAGAAAAGATCCATAGGCCTTTTATTTAAGTGTTAGAACTAAGAAAACAGCCTGTTTTCTCCCTAACAAATTGTAAATGATTCCCTTTTTATTTCGAACACCAGGAAGCTCAAAACCAAATCAGGACACAACTAGAGTAATGAATTATGTCCTTACATGTCTGCACAATTGTGTTATCATTTCACCTCTCACCAGCTTGTGTTAACCTGCTACTCTCCACTTTCTCTGCTGTTATTTTGCGTTTAGATCTTCTGTTCATGCTACATACAATTTTATTGAATGTATTCTTGTTCTAATCAAATTCAAGTCCTTCTCCATCCCTTCTGCCCCCAACACACACACACACTTTTTGAGAATGATTTAGAAAAAAGAACAAACCAAAAAATGTAAAGAAAGGAAGAAAAATTATTCTGGTCACAACCCTGACTAGCTAGAAGCTGTGGTGCTAGATATAACTGATGCTGAGAGAGCATTTAACATTCATAGTCAATTTGGAATTCACGTCAGTAAAGTTCATAGTAGCTGATTCTTTTTCTGATTTTATGATGGTGGCAATATACCCATTAAAGGATCTAGAATCTCCAGTTCTCCTTAACTGCTTTAGTTAAAAATCCATGAGAATTTAAAAAGTTTGACACAAACCATCAATACAGTTATGAATGGTGTAAGCTGACTTTTTGAGGCAAGCATAGCATTTCCTCACCACTTAAAAGGAATGCCCCTTTCATCTCTATGTAGAGCAAGGTTTTCTTCCTCAGCCCTATTTGTGCTACAGAAGTCTTCTGTGTAGAAAAGGCTGTCCTGTGCATTGTAGGACATTCAGCAGCATTCCTGACTTCTACACCTATAGATATCAGTAACACGCCCACCTCCAGGTGTAATAACCAAAAAATGTCTCCAGACATTGTTGAATGCTCCCTTGGAATTGAGAGGAAATCGCCCTTAGTTGAGAGCCACTAATAGAAGAAGGAGCACTTTCAAAAGGACAGAGTTTGCTGTGTTGAAGAAAGTCCAGGAAATGGACTTAAGTGGTAGTTTTCTGAGAAGTCCTGTGTCACATCTGTGTCTTTCTCTTTTCCAACTGCCCCCATGAAATTAATAAATGGCTGCTTACTCTGTAGAGTTGATCACCTGGCACAATGTGGCAGTTAGAAGGAAGCCACTTATTCATGCAGAGTCCAGAGAAGAAAGGCCTTTGATACAATAAATTATATGCAGTGAATAACAGTTTGTAGTATGTTGATGACTAAACAGTGGTAGGATTGGTAATATTATATAATCAAAAATTGTTCATCTTTATTGTTTCAGCTTACAGAAATAATATATGTCCACTGTACAAAGTCAAGCATTAATAAACATTCAAAAAAATCTACAAAAGTAGCACTTGCTATTGCAAAAATTTCAGAGTAAAGGAATGCGCAAAACAAAAAGCAAGGCCAGGCATAGTGGCTCACACGTGTAATCCTAGCACTTGGGAGGCCGAGGCAGATGGATCACTTGAGGTCAGGAGTTTGAGACCAGCCTAGCCAACATGGTGAAACCCCATCTCTACTAAAAATACAAAAAATTAGCACAGTGTGGTGGCACGTGCTTGTAATCCCAGCTACTTGGGAGGCTGAGGCGGGCGGTTGGTTGAAGCCAAGAGGCGGATGTTGCAGTGAGCCGAGATCGTGCCACTGCACCAGAGTGAGACTCCATCTCAAAAATAAATAAATAAATAGATAAATAAATAAAGCGAAATTACCATCTCCCTAAGCCAGTCTTCAAAGGTAGCCATTTTGAATGACCTGTGAATATGAAGGTATTAATACATACCTTCATATTCTATTTGTAAGCAATCATTTCAATGTAGTGTGTGTGTGTGCGCGTGTGTGTGTGTGTGTAGCTTTTTCACTGTTAAGGTGTTGATTGCATGATTGTATATGTAATTCAATTTTTTTTACAAGAATATGGATAGTGATTTAATGTATTCCTGCAACACAAATTATCTAACCTATTCCCTATTAATGAGAATTTAGGCTGTTTACATTTTTTTACTATTTGACAATGCAGAAATAATTATCTTTGTATGTGCATCTTTGTGCACTTTTGGAGACATTTTGGTTCATTAAATTCTTAGTATTGGCATATCAGCAACCAAGGATATGTACATTTAAAATATCTAAAAATAACTGCCAATTGCTCTCCAAACAGTTTAGATTGTAACAAAGCAAACTCCCAATACAGTGCTTAAAAATTCATCAAGTAGTAATGACTGCTTTATAATTTTTACCGTTGTGATAGAAGAAAGACTGAGATTCTTTTTTTAAACATATTTTACAAATTAAATAATAATAATTACAGTTTCAGAGAGGTGATTTTTTGCCCAAGTTCATAGGAACAGTGAGTGGCAGAGCTGAATCACAATCCTGGGCTATTTGACTCCTAAGTATGCGCTTTTCTTTTCTCCAGTGATTCCCAAGTCAGCAGATCACTGGAAACACACACAGAGCTTTAAAAAACACAGCTTTGCTCCAGCAGAGATCCATCTGCATTTTTTAAGTTCCTTGGTTGACTCAAATATCAGTTCTATCTCTAATTAGATATAAGAAAGTGTTATAAAGTTAACATACTCAGTAAAGCAGGCTGACCGGCTGGAAACTTAACCTGTATGTGTCTCTTCCATGGGTGCCCTTCATGGAGGGGCAGGAGGAGTGAACCCTGTGGCTCTTTAGCCAGGTATGGAAGAGAAACATTCTCCTTCTAGGAGGTGGAAGGGCTAGTCTTTTCTATGTCTGAGGTCCAAACTCTTCCTAATGGGACAGTGGGAATGGAGTAACCTCACCATGGAGTGAATCCATCAGTGGAGGGCTGCCCTGGCCAGGCAGGAAGCTGAACATATGTGGGACTGCAATGGCAGTGAATCAGTGTGAGCAGAGCCTGACATGAGGAGCAGCACGGGGTCTGCAGTAGCCACCAGTTTGGACACCAACCCCAGGCCTCCAACCTCACCATCTGCCAGAGGCAAGGCTCAATCCTTCCGAATTATTGAATGATCAGAGAGAGAAAGTAATCTGGACTTTCTGCCACTTGATGGTTGGCAGCTGGGCCTAGTTCTAATTTGACTTGGTAAACAAAGAAATGTGGCATTATTCACAACTTTAGATCACAGAGCAGTTTACACTGGCAACCTATACAATAGTAAACATATTTTTCCTATACCCTAGTATAGGAAAATATACTAAGTTCAGTAAGTTTATAGTAAGTAAATATAGTAAGTTTAGTAAATATAGTAAGTTTATAGTAAAAATAACTTTTATTTTTCTACTTTAATTACTCCATCTTTTTCAAAGGAAAAGTAACTTTCAAGGTCCCTCCATTATTTTATAGGAACAGAGGTGTGGTGGAGTCGGTGATTTGGCTTGCAAGTGTGATCTTGCAGTCTCTTGGTCTTTTCTATTTTGCATGTGTTTGTAAATTTTGGGCAACCAAATATTTTATTTAAAATATTAGGTTATATATAATGAAGCATTTTTGTATCCTCACATGTAGTCTAATATCCAAATATGTATGTTTTTCCAGCTCTGAGGTATAATTATTGAGGTATAATTAACAAGCAAAAATCATATATATTTAAAGTGTACAATGTGAGGTTTTGATATATGTGTGCAGTGGGAAATAATTACAGCATTCAAACTAAGGCAGTCTCTTGAATGCACCAAAAAAAGGAAAAGTACTATCTCCCCAAATCACTTGCCAGAGGTAGTTTTTGAAACAAGTTGAATTGTAGATCACATTTTATCTTTGTGAGCTGTCCTATAAGATCCTCCCACACCCAGCCTGTCTATATTCAGACAGTGTTTGCTAGAATGTAGCTGGACAACCTCTACTTCAACACTCCAGTGAGGTGGCCAGGGGCCAGGAGCAGTGGGCATGGCCCAGGAGCTACCCCTTGGCACTCCCAGGCAGAGCCCACTTCTGCAGACTGTGCTGGTTCTGAGTAACGGGTTAATTTATACACAATGTTCAGCCAAACATTGAGGCAGAGAATGCCAATGCAAAGAATTGGCCCAAGTGCCAACCAAGAGGCACACCCCTTCAGTAGGCTCAGTTTCAAGGTTGGAGGTGGAATTGCATAAGAATTCAGTTACTGTTTATTAACATAGCTCTGTGCACCTCTGGCATCTACTGGCCAGAGACCCTCTGGGTTTTACCCTCAGCAGGACAACCCAGACTGTATGGATTGTGTTTACACTGGAAAAAAAAAAAACATGATATTCCCTACAATGTGAGAAAAGAAGTTAGAGATCTCATCTTCGCTCCTTCTTTATAGAAATGACAGTACTGAAGCTTAAGAGGTAAACCAACTTTCCCAATCCAGCATTGCTAGTCATAAACAAATCCCCACATATTTTGATAAGAATAAAATCCATTTTATTTGCAATCTCAAATATTAGGGCTTTATTACCATGGAATGAAGATCATTCCGGTACTTCTTGATCTTGAACATGTGTGGGAATCCCTGAAGAATCTTGTTACAATGCAGACTCTGATTCTGTAGGTCTGGGTAGGGCCTGAGATTCTGCACTGTTAACAAGCTCCCAGGTGGTGACCCAACTACTGGCCTACGCTTTTGAATATTGAGCATTTATAGGCAATGCCTTGCCTAGTGCGGGTGGACTTGAGCCTCTGCAAGAAAGTATGTAGGGCTTTCCACTGTGAATACCTTTCCTGGTATGGTGAGGAGTTCCCATCAAATAATTCTTTTGCTATGCCTAAGAATAGCACAAGAATAGAATTTCATGCGAGTGCTTTCTTCAGAAATAAAGTAAAATTAAGAAGATGGATGATTTAAATGTTTTATATTTCTGTAAATGCACAAATCATATTTCTAAGTGTCCTTGGCAGAGGAACCTTATCATAGTTAAGAAAGTTTACATCTGCATCTCCCACTCAGTCTGAGCATGCTTTACTTCCTCTTAAGTAATAATCGACATTGCAAAATTGCAACTAGGCAACTAGCAAAATGTTCACAGGGAACACAGCTGCTAGCTTTCGCTCATAACAAGCTCCCTTCCCTAACCCATGTCATTCCCTACATGAGCTTATTCGTGGGTTTCGCAGCCTTGGCACTACTGATGTTTGGGGTCATTGTTGCAGGGGCTGTCCTGTGCACAGAAGGTTGTTTAGCAGCATCTCTGGACTCTCCCCACTAGATGCTGGTAGCACTCCACCCCCAGTTGTGACAAACATAAATGTCTCCAAACATTGTCAAATGTCCCCTAGGAGACAAAATTTCCCTTGGTTGAGAATCACTCCTCTACAAAAATAATTTATACTACGTTGGAAAGGACAACTAGCTTAAAACATTGATTTATATAGTTTCAGATTGGAGAGAGAGCTTTACTGCATTTGGGGGTCACACACTGAGACAGAGTCTCACAGTCACCCAGGCAGTGGCATGATCATGGCTCACTGCAGCCTCGACCTTGTTTCTACAAAAAATAAAAAGTTAGCTGGATGTGGTGGGGTACTCCTGTAGTCCCAGTTACTCAGGAGGCTGAGGTGGAAAGATCCCTTGGGCCCAGGAGGTCAAGACTGCAGTGGAGTTGTGATCGTGCCACTGCACTCCTCCAGCCTGGGTGACAGAGGGATACCTTGTCTCAAAAAAAAAAAAAAAAAAATGTTTCCTATTCTTTACTCATGACTTCTCAGCCATGTAGCTAAATTCTGGAACAGCTCATGTGTACAGTCAATGACAGTAAGTCCGCTTACAATACACTCCACATCACTTTGAGAGAGAATGTTTTACTAACATTTAACTGACAAAAAGAAGAGAGAAAGAGCAATTAATCAATCAGGTATTTGCCTAAATGCTGAACAAAAGTGATCTACTAAAATAACCACTTGTTCTTAGATCTGTTGTATTGCTGTTAAGGGAACTGTGAAGTAAAACACATATTAAGTACTTCAAAATTCACTTCTTGTTCACAGATTCTCTAACATTGTTAAGATGTGACAGCCTGAAAACATGTCATGCAGACACTAGTTATTTACTGTACTAATATTAATAACTGGAGGCCCTGGCACAGGGCCAGAGTGAAGGGACCTTTTCTATCCTCTTTTTTACTGAAAGGGAGGAAAAGGCATTCTCTCAGTTCTAAGCTGGAGGTGGCATCCATCACCTGCCAATGAACAAGATCTGCTGCTACGCAGCTGCCAACACCCCTTCCATTCACACTCAGCTGATATTTATTGTACACCTACCATGTGCCAGATACTAATCTAGGCACCGCCACATAATTTATCTATTTTATTTTTACAATAACTCAGTACATTTGGGCACAAATGGAGAATCTAAGGAAAAGGATTTGGCTAATAATGCCAAGCCTATTTTACAGCCCTTTGCGCTTAAAAAAATGTTTTAAGAGAATTTGAATGGATTTTAAGTATTCATTATGTTCATTACATTCATTACTTACTTCCTTGCTTGATTTCTTTATGCAATAGATGTACTTGAAGAGTTTGGAAGCAAATTGCAGTTTTGTAAGTTGACTCACTTTTGAAATGTTTTAGTGTGGCTCCATGATATTTATGACTCATGCAGCAAATTTGCCTCTGATAAACAAAACAACCTTTAGTAAAATGACTAGCCACTCTATCTGATTTTTAATTCTGAATTTTAACTTAGTGGTTTCCTTATATATAACATTTTCTCAAGTCATCAATAAAATCTAAGCCAACAGTAGTTTGCATTTTGACAGCAATGAAGTAAACTTAGATATTTGGTGTAGGAATAAATATTAACACCAATAGTTCAACCAATCAAATGAAATGTACAGCTGTATGTCCTGAATGACGTCAATGTTTGTATTAGTTTCCTATGGCTACTGTGACAAATTACCATAAACTGAATGGTTTAAAACAATGAGAATTTTTTCTCTTATAGGTCTGGAAGTCAGAAATCCAAAATCAGTCTCCCTGGGCTACTGTCAAGGTGCTGGCAGGGCTGGTTCCTTCTGGGACGCGGGAAGAATCTCTTTTCTTGCCTCCATCAGCTTCTCAGGCCATCTGCATTCTGTGGCTCTTGACCTCATTCTCGTGTCATCCCAACCTCTTGCCTCTATCTGCTGTTAGTCACTCTGATCTCCTGCCTCCCTCCTATAAAGACTCTTGTGATTACATTGGCCCAACCCAACAACCCAGGATCATCCCTCACCTCAAGAGCTGTAACTTAATCACACGTGCAAAGTCTCTTTGACAAAGCAAGGTACCCATATTCACTGGTTCTGAGAATTAGGACTTGGCTGTCTTTAAGAGGCCATTATTCATCCTATGACAACACTGAAACAAAACTCAAACTAAACTTAGTGAAGGATTGGTACAGAGCCAACTAATTACCTAAATCAGTTTAAGTAATTAAGAAATAGATCTGGAAAAAATGCAGCGAGTGATGAATTTTAATCCAATCTGCCAATACAAATCTGGGACTTTCCATTTTTATAAGAAACGCAGCAGTGAGATGAAAATAATCCTTAAAACATCACTGAAAGGCCCTGTAATTATAACTTGCTCCCTGGAAATTAAAGGAAAACTAAAAGAAGTATCCAGAAAACCCCAAACTTGGCTGTACTTATCACAGACATTGGTAAGTAATAATACTATACAACATTCACTTTGGATTATTATCTAGAAAAATTGATTAGCTTGACTGAGGCCATTATTTTTTCCCAGACCCCATTTATAAGCAATGCTATCTATTGATGAAAAGCTGTTTGAAAGCAGAGTGTGGCGTGGATCTCTTCTCCATAAGCAACCTGCTCTGACCACCCTGAATGAGCCTGATTAGATGCATTCTTTGCTAAGCAAAGGGCACTTTGTTTATTTTTATTTATTTATTTATTTATTTTATTATTTTGTTTTAGCACAACTTGCACAGTAATATTCAAGGAAAAATGTTTGAAACCAAGCGTCTCTGTCTCACTATGGAATGAAGTTAAACAGACATAGTTATGCATCTATAGTGCTTTAAGCAGGGGTAACAATAAAATACTTCAGTTAGATTGTATCAGTACATGCACTGCAAAATGCACTACTTATTTATTTATTTATTTGACAGGGTCTCGTTCTGTCACCCAGGCTGGAGTGCAGTGGCACCATCTCGGCTCACTGCAACCTCCACCTCCCGGGTTCAAGCGATTCTGATGCCTCAGTCTCCCAAGTAGCGAGGATTACGGGTGCGTGGCAACACGCCTGGCTCATTTTTGTATTTTCAGTAGAGACGGGGTTTTGCCATGTTCCCAGGCTGGTCTTGAACTCCTGGTCTCATGTGATCCGCCCACCTTGGCCTCCCAAAGTGCTGGGATTACAGGTGTGAGCCGCCGCGCCCAACCGCAAAGTGCACTTTAAATACAGTTGTATTTATCTTCCAACAGATATAAAAACCATTATAAACTATATAATGAATTGGCTCTACCAGTTTATTCAATAAATATTTAAACAGTTATTAAGATGGTAATTATATACTTTGAAGGAAACATAATAATGGATTTTATCCTTGAGGCTAAAAAGCACTTGTGGGGCTTTTGGTCTCCTCCTCTTGAGGAAATTTGTGACTGTTTTTAACCACTACAGTTCAGCAGAAATTATGCAAAATAATTGTCCAAAGTAGGGACAGAAAAAACCAAGAAGCTGAAAAGACCATGGATGTCAGGTGGAATAAACATTCACTCCCAGAGCCCCAAGCTGCCAGGTGAAAAGCCTAACTATCCTGAGGCTCAGAAGATATGAGGAAGAGGCCATGCCCTGTGGAGAACCCAGGTGTAAGGTGTTAAAGTTGACAGTCTCAGCTGCAGCCAGCCTTCAAGTCATTCCAGCCCAGGCAAGATCTATAAATGAAGAAGCCTCCAGATAATTCCTGCCCAGTACAATCAAGTCAGCTGGAGCTGCTACACTGTGGAGCACAGATAAACCACACCTGCCTTGCGATGTCCAAGTTTCTGACCCATAGAATCTGTGAGCATGATGAAATGGTGGTGTTACATGCCGCTAGGTTTTGAGATGATTTGTTACATAGCAAAGATAATCAGAAGAGTCTTTCAAGGCTGACCACAAATTAATGTAATGTAATGTCAATGAAACTTTTTGTGTTAACACAGAATTGTGACTGAAGCCACAAAGCTGACAAAGTGAGGTGTTATAAGTGTATCAACTCTCATCAGAGCTGCCCAAAATAGGGCCAGGCAAGAGCAGCAGCACAGTGGGCCATTATGCAATCACACCAGCCCCCAATGTATTTGACAGGACACTTATTTTGCAAATCTTCATTTATCGTTAAGTATAAAGAGGTGTTTGCCTCACCGTCAATGGTCAACAACCTAAGGTGACTTAAAAAAAAAAAATACTGATACCAAGTCCCTCCCCAGATGGATTGAATCAGAGCTACTTAGGGTGGAGCCAAAAGGCTTGTTTTTTAAAGCTTCCCAGGTAATTCTAATATGTGTGTAGTCGGGTATGAGAATGATTGCAAGCAAAAGCAGCTGAGGGACGCTGTCCAAGGAGTAGGCTCAGTAGTACGAACTGCAAATACTTGAGAAGGGAAAAGTTCAGCCTTGTGCTGGAAAGTGGTTTAGCATGCTGGAGCTGGTTTTCTGCTTGGTAGCCCTACATCTTTGGCTCAACTACTTGGCCTCTGGGACTCAGATTCCTCCCCTTTAAAATGGTGCTAATAATAGCACCCACCCTCTGTGAGGAGGATGCTGTGAGGACAAAATGAGATCATCCACATAAGCCGTGAACCCTGTTCCTGGTAAGGTAAGTGCTCAATAAATGAGCTGCTATTAGTACAAGGTTATGTTGGAAATTTATGATGAAGTACTGCCATATAATGAAGTTCTTTTTAGTTTTTCAAACATTTCGTTAATGTACCTTATTTCAGCTATAGTTAGTATCCAAACAACTTTGCTAGATTGATCCACTTTTTATCAGATTTTTCTTGATATCAGGAAAAGCTGTGCTTTGCCTGAGCAACCACTTTTTCATTTTTTATTTTTTCTTAATTTGGATGCAATGAATCTCGCGGTCAATTTGTCTCTCTGCTTTGGCATTAGAAAACTAAACTGACCCAAATCTCATAACTGAATAAAACTGGCTGTATTATTCTCTCCTTGTTTTTTCCATTCCTCCCTAAAACCTCAGCTTTGATTTTATACTTTCATGCAACATGTATGTCTTTTTGGAAGGTGACTCAAGCACTTGGTAGGATGGGACCAAGCTAAGTTATCTGTATTAGGAGAGTTTTTCTATGATGAGGTCCAGACTAATAGGCAACTGGTTAATTGAAAAATGTGGTTAAAGCAGGGAGTCCTTAAAACATGTATACACACCTTAAATTTTTTTAACTTAAAACATACAAATGTGCATCTTTTAATTGATCTTTTGGTATACAGGTTGTTACAAGTCCTTGTCTTTAGAAAAGGATCTACTGCTAGAACTTGTCACTGTGTTTCTTGTATCTCCCACACCTGAAATTCGTCAACTACTATACCCACTTTTTAAAAGAGAATGAGAACTGAGACACTTTTAAAGAAAAGAGTGTAGAATCTTCCTAGAATGTTAATATATTCCTCCCGAATCTTTAACAATTTTCTTGCCTACATCGAATTCAAAAACATTTTTAATTACTTCCATTGTCAAAATATTTTAATACTTTTAACCAAATTTTCATAGAAGCAGTAAATTTCTTGTTGCATTTCATTTGTAATATTTTTATTCTCAGGTTTGGGACAAATAAATTGAATCTCAGGACACAACTCAACTGGTGTAAACAAAAGAGCTTGAGGCTGTCCATTAGCCTATTTGTTGTGAATGTCCATGTTCTGTCACTTTGGTCTGTATGTTTTGGACAGAGTGGGGAGTTTTGTATAAGTGGTTGATATAGAAAAATAGCGACATGAATAGGCCCATATAAAAATACATAGCTAAACTTAGCAATGGGAACATTCAGAGGTATCCAAATATAGAAGTATGTAGAGGAACACAAGTGGATGACCATGGGTTAGTACATCTGTGTAGATGGCTGTGTCCACATGTGCCCATGCTTTCCCATAAATGATTGTTTTTATTCTCTTCCTCTCATAATATTGCTCTTGCAAAGATCTGACAGTACCTTTCATTTGGTTGCCATTTCCAGAATGAATGTAACTTTAGTTTTTATATTGGTTCCATGTAGTTCAAAAGTTGTTTCCTAAGCTGATGTTTACTGTTCTTTAATATTTCTGGGAATATTTTAGATGTTTGTCCAAATCTAAAAAAATTATAACACAGCATGCTTGGGAGAGCACACACATTTTATTGGTAAGAAACATTCTTTCCCTTCATGACTGTCTTTTAAAATTTCCTGATTATTGTGCCTCAATTATAGAGGAAACATTCTTGACTTGGGGGATTAGCTTCATAAACTCATGAATCTCCTGCATATGGTAGGTAGATTTAACACTGAGCAATGAAAACTACTAAATATTAAAGGAAAAGTGAAAATTGTACCTCGTCTGCAGCCAACTGTGATAGGTAGCAACTTTGTCACCTGAGGCTTTCTAGAACACTCAGAAAAGGAGATTTGTTCTTCCCAGGGTGGTAAGGAAGGGTCCTAGTGATGGGTGTAAAATTCTTTTCAGGTGCACAATAAAAAGCATTAAGGCAAAAGCTTTTATCTGATTACCATTAAGTAAATCAGGGATTTCTGTAGAAACTTACGTTTCAGGTGTATCTTAAATATGATATTTGGGCCGGGCATGGTGGCTCACTCCTGTAATCCCAGCACTTTGGGAGGCCGAGGTGGGCAGATCACGAGGTCAGGAGATAGAGACCATCCTGGCTAACACGGTGAAAACCCGTCTCTACTAAAAAAAAAAAAAAAAAAAAAAAAAAAAAAAAATATATATATATATATATATATATATATATATATACACAGAAAATTATCTGGGCATGGTGGTGGGCGCCTGTAGTCCCAGCTATTCGGCAGCCTGAGGCAGGAGAATGGCGTGAACCTGGGAGGCGGAGATTACAGTGAGCCGAGATTGTGCCACTGCACTCCAGCCTGGGCGACAGAGCGAGACTCCATCTCAAAAAAAAAGGAGTACAAATTGTCCAGTTTAAATAAGGTAATTTAAAACAAAGTAGCTTTCCCAAGATTACCAAATAATGAAGCACAGAGAAACCTGATTGGGTCCTTCCCTTCTCTTTATCTTTATTTTATCTTTATTCTTTAGATCCCTTTATGGGTCCACTTCTGCCTATCTTAATGATTAACTATACAAGCTGAAAAAAATTGTAGAAATATATTAATAACTTATTTAACCATATTAAGTTCAATTACAAAGTTCAGCTGGTCTCTCAGCTCTGGGTGTGACCACAGATCACAAAGTTCTGAGAACGGCTGGGAAGCATGTCTAATAGATTGTGCTTTTCTATTAATCACACAGCTCTTAGTTCTGGGGTTTTATGATAAATCCTAAGGTTTATCCCAAACTACTTTCTTCCAATGCAGCTTTTGGTATATGAATATTCTATGGGTAGTATATTTTCATTAATAATGTCTATTAAGTATAAGTTAGAATACATGTCCCTAAATACTTTAAACATCTGGAGAAATGTTAAATCTTTAGGCAAATTACATACAAAATAGTCAATCATCTTTGTTGTTCTTCCCCAGAGACCAAGGGATTAATAAGATATTAAATGGCCAATTTTAAGTATTGTGTTAAGGCAAAGTTGATTATAGTTCACAGAAGGAATGTTAGCAAGATGCGTAATTAAACATTATTTGGGTCACAGCCTAATAGTCATGGATTGAAGAGTGATAGTGACCTAATCTTGAAGTCTTAGAATTTAAAGCATGAAAACACTTAACAGCATTACTCTCTCAAGTGTGGTTCTTGCCTCCCAAGAAGTGCACAGGAGAATCTACTGGAGTACACGAGTTAATACCAGAACTTAGAAATGTAAATTTACATTGTATATGAAGAGGAAACAAGACAAACTTTACTTGATCCACTCTTCAACACCAATGCTATGGTTCATAGTGCATCCCTGAAGTCACAAGACATAGACTGCTTGTGAGGTGCTCCAAGGACAGGAAGGGAGCTCTACAGCCCAGAGTAGAGCGATAGAAGCATCTGTAGTCATTCATTACCTTCTAAAATTTAGAGACCCATTGCAGTTTACCTATGAAAAATTTTTGTTTCAATATTCTTCTAGATGTCAGGATAATTTTTTCTTGATTTTACAAATAAACTTCATTGCTTTTGTTTATATTCTAAGAATTTTATTCACTTAGTTCTGTAATAAGTCTGAAGACAAAATAGTTTAAGAGTCTGTACTTTATGTTTTATTGAAATGTTCCAAAATGTCATTACAACTTGCAGTTTAAAATGGTATATTTGAGCTTCATCAACCTTTAAAATAAATGTCATATCTTGAGTTTGAGCTTCTCTTCTGCATCTCTAAAATATATTTTAGAGAATTTAAAATATCATTGTCCCATCTTCCAAAGTCTGAACAACTTTGCAATGGATAGACCATCTCATTAAATTAGATCATTTAAAGAAAAATCCAATTTGATGTGTGTATTTAAAATACTGCGCCTTTGAGACAAACCTGGAAAATATATATATAAATATAGAACTGTTGAAAAGGTATGCAAATAGTCCACAACTTCAGGGTGTCCTGGAGGTGAGTCCTCATCTCATGAGACTTAGATAATGAGCTGCTCACAGACATACTCCGTGTACTTACTAAAAAAGAATGCTGTCTATATCTTTCATTACAGCTCTACTGTCAAAAGACTATGAATGTTGTCAGTTGTTCATTGTCAAGGTACAATGTCCAGAACTTCTTTGTTGAGTAAAGTCATAGCCTTCAGTTGGCAAAAAATGGTAAAAATTACTCCTAGGTTGTCTATTTTACTACTTGCACACAATAATCAATTGACTGGTGTTTGTCATATCCAAGGCAGAATCTGCAATAATGGACTCATAGTCGATGTTTGTTTATATCACTTAATGAGACAGCCAAGTGTAAAGGGGTTCCTGGAAAAACTCCAACCAGCCCGTGCAGTGGAAAGTGTGCACGTTGGGGTGGAGCCACAGAAGTTTGTGCCATTTGCAGCAGGGAGGAGCTTGGCCCTTCCTCTATCCTGGGAGGAACCTGGGATTTAATCTGCGAGGCAGGAAGGATATACTAGCAGGACTCACTCTGCTGAGGGTACCTGTTTCCCCTTTTCTTCCTTTTTGCCCAATAAATTGCATTTTCTCAACCTTGAAAGTATCTGCAAGCCTCATACTTTATGGCAATGTGACAAGGACCCCATTTTTAGCTGAACTAGGTAGAAAATCCTACAACATTTTGTTCATGTTTTCCAATTTTCTTGATTAATTCCCATAAGTAGTTGTGTATATAAGTTACCACTGTTTTTTGAATCCTGACTTTTTACTAGCAATCTTGCAAAAATAGATCCAAATCAGCAATTCATTTAATGATTATGTGATTTCCATGAGATTTTCTTTGAGGAAAACCATATTTTTATCATGCCTTTTGAAGAGCAACCATTTTTATATAAAAATAACCACAAAGATCATTTTTTAGCACTTGAAGATAATACCAAATGCTCTATTTATTATTCAAGATGCTTGTCTGATGGATTTTTATTTTATTTATGTGTAATCCAAGCAAACATGGTGTTCTTTATCATCTGTCCTACCAAGACTTCAGAGGTCCTTTTGTCTATAGAAAGCCCATATCTGTCTGTTTTATTAACTACTTTAACCCGTAAACTTGTAACAGCTTCAGAGAGGTTAAGAACTTTTGTTTTTTGTTTTTGTTTTACAATAGAAGTATCTAAAAGAAAACTGAGTAGATAAAAATATTTAATATAAATATTCTTGTAAACTTTCCATTTTAATTAAAGTTTCCACACAGTGAGCCCCTTTTAACCCTGAACATATTCTGCTTTTCATTAAATGGTAAAGTCGAACAGAACTTCAGAGATCAGATAAATCCTAAAAATCCCTTAGGCAGAGCCAAATTAAAGCAAAATTTTACAGAAAGTGATTCCTCCCCACCCCACCGAAACATCCATTCCTCCTCCTCCTATATCCCCCAAGGTATACTTAATCCAAATCCCACACATATTTAATTTCAATTTTGTGGTGTAATTGCTCATAAAAATTTAGCTCAGTAGAGGTCAAAGCCTCTCCCTTCTTTTGTCAACGTGTGTTAACTTTGTATTACTTAAAAGAGAATAGCTCCCTTTTCCATAGACCTTCTATATCTTTAGTGAATTAACCTGCTGTGTAGTTCAAATCACGTATCTCTATATTGCCACAGCAGACAATCAGTGTTTAGAGATCAAGTCAAATCAATTTAAATACAAATAAATGAGAATAACGATACAGCATGATTACAAATGAATGTTTTCCTTTGGATCATTTATTACCATCTTATCAGAAAATAGACCAAAGACCAAAGTGCTTATTTCAGTGGGAAGAAATGTGATGATTCAGTGAGTTGCTCCCTACAGAATCAATAGAAAGCAGATGTCTTATTCACATACCCCTGACAATCTTGCAGTAAGTGCTGGTGCCTAGAAACTCTGTTTGTAAGATCATGTATAGCATGTCTGCATCTAAATGTGGATTTGTGTTACTGGAAATCATACATGAGGGATTGCTGCCCCACCCCCATTTCAACACTAGGTAAGCGGGATACATTTTGTCTATCATAACTCATTAGAGACAGAGTCTTGTTATGTTGCCCAAGCCGGCTCAAGCAATACTCCTGCTTTAGCCTCCCAAGAGGCTGTGACTACAGGCAAATGCCACTGTGCCCAACTTGTTTATTGTAACTTTGAGTCCAAATAAACTTGCCCTGATTTATGCACAGCTTTAATGTTACTACACCTAGCTTCTGTAATAAATATGCAACTTTAAGCTATTCTTATGCTTCCATGGAATATCTTACCTTGGTCAAATTAATTGCTTCCCAACTTAATCACTGAGAAAACAGAAAAAATAGAGGGCCAAGATAAGAATGACATATGAAATAGACTGTTTTAATCATGAAGTTGACAGAATGAGCCCTACTGGTTTTCTAGATTAAGGCCTTATCTTTGTTACTGTGAGCAATCATTTTGGGAAACTGCCATCTAAAGTACATGGATGAAAGCAATATTTTATTACTTATATTAACTTTTATTTCTTATTAAAAATTAATCCATGTCAATTATAGAAAAATAAGAATATTGCAGTTAAGCAAATACAAGAAAATACACAGTAATCTGTAATCCCACCAGTAGGAAATAACCATGATTAGTTAGCATTCTGATACACAGGCTTCTAGACATTACAAACTCCTTAACCTAAGGGCTTTGTGCTACTGTTTCCTCTGCTTAAGATGTTCCACAGATCTGCATGTGGCTTCTTAATTCAGGCCTCAATTCAAATGTCACCTCTGAGGATAAGCCTTCCCTCAGCAGTCCAGACGAAGCAAGCCCCAGCCCATCTTCCCAGTCATTTTCTAGCACATTACCCTATTTTATCTTCTCTAAATCCCTTAGCGGTACCTGCAATTCATTTGTTTGTGTTCATAGTATGTTTCTCTCCACTTCTGTCACCTGTTATCTCCAGAACCTACAACAGCATCAGGCACATTTTTGTTTTTCAGGAAATATTTGTTAGCCCGTTGACTGAAACTGACCATACCCATGAGCATTATTTCTCTGTCAGTAAATATTTTCCCAGAACATCTTTTGGTGGCTATATCCAGTTGCTACATGTGTATAGGTATATGATGTCATAAATTATTCTTATGAGTCTACAATTATAGGACATTTTGGTGGCTTCCACTTTTTACTATGCTAATTGTATAGTGATAAGCATTTTAATAGCTACATGGGTACGCATATCCAGGATTATTTCCTTAGAAAAATTCCTAGAAGTAGGATGGCTGTATTACAGGGTATATACTTCTTAAGGCCTCTGACAATATGCATTAAATTATGCTGCAAAAATTTGAAACCCATTAACACTCCTATTGATGTAGGACAGTGAACAGTTATCACACCTTTGCCAATCCTTGAGTATTGTCATTTAAAAATCCTTGCCAGTGTTACTTTTAGTGTGAAAACTGAGTTGAAATGACAAATATTGCACGTGCCTGCTTGTGTCAGGCTAGCATGGAGGGAAAGTGATTAAAAGTATGTCTCTGTAGCAGGATGAGCAGCAGACAAAACCTCTCAGACACTGAATTGTAGAAGAAAGGGCTTTATTCAGCTGGCAGCATCGGCAAGCTACTGCCTTAAAATCTGAGCTCCCCGAGTGCACAATTTCTGTCCCTTTTAAGGGCTCACAACACTAAAGATTTCACATGAAAGGGTCGTGATTGATTTGAGCAAGCAAGGGGTACGTGACAGGTGTTGCATACACCAGTGGTCAGAGAGAAACAGAACAGGGCAGGGAGTTTCACAATGTTCTTCTATACAATGTCTGGAATCTATGAATAACACTGCTTTCTGGAGTCATGAGTTGATTTTTAACTACTAGGTTTAGGCCAGGCAGGCCCAGGTCCGGTTTTGGGCCTGCCGTGAGGCTGCCTGTCTTTGATTTTACTTCCTTGTTGTTTTTTCTTAAAACAGGTACTGAGTATAAAACAATATAACACAATATGAGAGGGTCTCTCTTTTCTCTCATCTCAAGATTGTTCTTCAGGGCCTTCATCATGACATGACTTTAACTGAGCACCCTCTCACTGGCAACTAGACCTCATCTTGTTATACATCTTTCTTTGTTCTGAAACTGAAGCTGATTTGGCTCCAAATGAGCTGCCTTAAACTGTAAATATTATGCAATTCATTTAAGTCTAGTAATGTTCTAAACTTGGATCTCATTATTTTTTGTTAACATCTAAAAATTTTGCTAGCAGAAATACATCTTAGGCCAGAAACTAATTTGATTTGGCTAGGGTACAATCAGCTCTCGTTATCTGTGGGTTCTGTGTTCATGGATTCAACTAACCACAGATACAAAATATTTGGAAAATAAAGTGGATGATGGTGTCTGTCCTGAATATGTGCAGATATTTTTCCTTGTCATTGTGCCTTAAACAATGTGGCATAGCATTTACATTGTATTCAGTTTTATAAGTAATCTAGAGATGACTTAAAGAATACAGGAGGGGATGTGTAGGTTATATGCAGACATCATGCTGTTTATTTGAAAGATTTGAGCATCCTGGATTTTGGTATCCTTGGAGGGTGGGGTTTTAGGACCAATTCCCCAGAGAAACTGAGGGAATTATTGTTAAATATCTAAAACTCTTCATAAGAAATACAAAAACACTTCATAAGAATTGGGAAACAAAATGGGATAGATTGAGAGCCCTTCCTGTGTATATAGGGTGTTCACACATTCTTTTGCTCAGTAATTCATTGACTTGGTGAAAAAAAAAAGCCAGCTGGTGCAATGGCTCACACCTGTAATCCCAGCACTTTGGGAGGCCAAGGCGGGCAGATCACCTGAGGTCAGGAGTTCTAGACCAGCCTGGCCAATATGGTGAAACCCCATCTCTACAAAAATATAAAAATTAGCTGGGCGTGATAGTGGGTGCCTGTTATTCCAGCTACTCGGGAGGCTGAGGCAGGAGAATTGCTTGAACCTGGGAGGCAGAGGTTGCAGTGAGCCGAGATCAGGCCATTGCCCTCCAGCCTGCATGACAGAGCAAGACCCTGTCTCAAAAAAAATAAGAGCCTAGCATTGAGTCATGGTAAAATGAACTGTGATATGAAGAACACCAAGAAATATCACAATTGATTCCTGAACCCAAATATACTCTTTAACTCTGAAAAATAAATCCCAGGCAGAAAAAAAAGTTTCACGGTAAGAATACTGGGCGATCTCAAGGTAGTTAATGACAGACTGAATGTTTGTTTCTTGGAACAAAGTAAGCGCAGAGGGTTTGGAGGATGTCATGGTACCCGGCAGAAGCGGAGCTAGAATCTGAGCTGGGTGGCAATATTTCAATAAGAGTTAAAACCTCATCTATTCTTTTTTAGATAGTTGGTGGGCAATCAAAATCTGAACAGACCCAATTGGCTTCAGAAATAGTCAACATTTATTTAGATTTAGACCTTCCCTCATGGATTCCAAACAGGCTTTTCTGGTTTTGTCCCTTCAAGTATCCTGTGTTCCAACCAATCCAGGTGACTTAGTGGTTGTTCCTTTCCCACTGTTACCTTTGTGTTCATTGTTCTTCAGTCTTAAAAGTGTAAATCTTACCAAGTACTTAATGCCACCTTCAAAATACAATTCAGTCAGGCTTTAGCCAAATGCTGCCTTCCCTGTTAAGTGTCTTTTCTGTCCTCTGCTAGATCAATTCCCTCCTTTCTTTGTGGTAATACTTAACACATTCTGCCCTAAACAATAGTTACTGCTGTTCTTAACTTCAGTCCTCATTTGAATTTGAAACTTCCTAAGGACAGATAACATGACCTACATTTTAAAAATAATTGTTCCAATAATTTCCCCTCTTTTAAACTATCATATACTTGTTACAAAATGTTATAAGTATAAAGTCAATTGTCCATTTTTCCACCAAGTAAAGACGGTTATTTCTTTGTGAAATGTTTAATTTCAACCTTTTTCATGCATATTTTTGTCATTGTGCTCTTGCCAAATATAAGCTTCTGTACAATAAGAGCTAATATTAAATGCTGATATGAACCAGATACTGCTTTAAGTTCATTCATATGTTAATTAAATGTCTTCACTGGAACCATATGAGGTGGTTAGCATTTTTATCCCCCTTTACAGATGTAAGAAATGGCCCAGAGAGGTTATGTCATTTGTCCAAGGACATACAGCTAATATATGGGGATTTGCAAAATGGCAAGCTGGCCCCAAAGGTACCACTGCTTTCTAAAAGATTCAAATATCTTTTTCACTGGAAACCAAATGTTCCATCATGTTGGTGTATGGTAATTTACTTAACCATTTTCTGATCTTAACATTTAGTTTGTCATTTAAAATGACACTGTCATTATCATTTTAATGTCCCAAACTTTCTAAAAGATAAAGTAACAATCCAAGTGAATTATTCGGTCAAAAGATATTATTTGAAGGTCTATGATACATACCACCAAATTGTTTTCCAAAAGAGTTTTAAAAATCGTGGTTCCTAGAGTAGTTCATGAGAGAGTATTGTAGTGACCACATATTACTAACACTGAAAAATTTTTAAATTTTTTTATGGTTGTTAATTTCATAGGTAAACTTATTGTCATAATATGAATTGATAAAAAAACTTAGACAAATTGCATTGAACAGAGTTTAATGTAGCAAAGAATTATTCATGAATTGGGCAGCCCCCAACCAGAATAGGTTCAGAGAGGCTCCAGCATAGCTATGTGATGGAAGATTTATGGACAGAAAAAGGAACGTGACACACAGAAAGTGGAAGTGAGATATAGAAATAGACGACTGGTTAAAACCCAGTGTTTGCCTTATTTGAACACAGTTTGAATAGTTGCCACCTTTGATTGGCCACTTTGATTCACTTAGTTAGTGGATTATAACTAAGTTATAGTTCACTGTGTATGGAGAAACCTTAGGCTGAACTAAGAATATGTAAAGATACTTAACAGTATCTCTTCCATTTCTAGTGGAGATAGATAATTTTAAGCAAATTGCCTTTTTGTGTCTTTCTTTTGCAACAGTTCATTTCAACTCTTTGCCCATTAATTTATTGAACATGTTAGTGTTTTTTTCTATCAGCTTGAATAAACAGCTCTGTAATAGAGGTAATAAAATATGCCTGTTGGGATTACTACAGATTATATCTGTGTTTGGTAATTTGGCTACCTATTTCAGTTATTTCCAGAAATATAAATATTTAAGAATTTTATCTTTTGATTATTCAATTATAATTTATTCTACCTCTTTTAAATCTATGAAGCCCTTCTTCAAAGAGTTACCAAATATTCATTTCTAGTTTCTTTTAATTCTAAAGTAGATACAGCTGTTTTTTAACAACAAATTCTTATTCTACCTGTAACTGATATACGGATTTGGCAGTATAATTAGGAGAAAAATCAAAATTTTCAAAACATATATGTTTTCTCCAAATACATAATCAGTTAACACCAGTGGTTCTTAGTCACGTATGTGCATTTTGGAAGGTTCAATGCAGAGCCTTACAAAATCCAGGCACAGCATGAAAGATCATTACACTTTGCCTGAGACTTTGGTTTTATGCTATTGGCTGTGACTTGAGGAAACTAAAGTCATTGGCACAAAAAGTTGTTGGTGCTGGTGCATGGATTTTTATTCATCTCAAATAAAGTGAAGGGACTTTGAAATTTGGCTTTTCCATTTCTTCCAAGACTGTTTAATGAAAGATTTCTCTTTAAGAAGTGATGTAAAATGCCTAAGGAAAGATTTGGATGTTTCTACAAGAAAAAAAGTATATGGTATCATGGGCAGAGGATTTGTTGTTCTCCTTTTATTGTTATGCTGCAGCAAATAAGTATTTAAATGACAACACAGCTCAGTCATGGTGGCCTCAACATTGATGCAAAACAAGGAAAAACTTACAAAAGTTATGTAACTTACAAACCAAAACATCAAACGATTTTGTGCATATTAAATTGTCAGAGATATATTTCTGTAATCTTGAGGCCATTTTTTTTTTTAATTTTACTTCTGGTATACATGTGTAGAATGTGCAGGTTTCTAACGTAGGTATACATGTGCCATGGTGGTTTGCTGCACCTATCAACCCATCATCTAGGTTTTAAGCCCTGCATGCATTAGGTATTTGTCCTAATGCTCTCCCTCTCCTTGCCCCCCACCCCCCAACAGGCTCCGGTATGTGATGTTCCCCTCCCTGTGTCCATGTGTTCTCATTGTTCAACTCCCACTTATGAGTGACAACATGCAGTTTTTGGTTTCTGTTCCTGGGTTAGTTTGCTGAGGATGATGGTTTCCAGCTTCATCCATGTCCCTGCAAAGTACACGAATTCATTCTTTTTTATGGTTTCACAGCATTCCATGGTGTGCATGTGCCACATTTTCTTTATGTAGTCTATCATTGGTGAGCATTTGGGTTGGTTCCAAGTCTTTGCCATTATAAATAGTGCTGCAATAAACATATGTGTGCATGTGTCTTTATAGTAGAATGATTTATAATTCTTTTGGTATATACCCAGGAATGGGATTGCTGGGTCAAATGGTATTTCTGGTTCTAGATCCTTGAGGAATCACCACGCTGTCTTCCACAATGGTTGAACTAATTTACACTCCCACCAAGAGTGTAAAAGCATTCCTATTTCTCCACAGCCTCACCAGCATCTGTTGTTTCCTGACTTGTTGATGATCGCCATTCTAATTGGCGTGAGATGGTATCTCATTGTGGTTTTGATTTGCATTTCCTTAGCGGCCAGTGATGAGATTTTTTTTTTCATATGTTTGTTGGCTACATAAATGTCTTCTTTTGAGAAGTGTCTGTTCATATCTTTCTCCCACTTTTTGATGGAGTTGTTTTTTTTCTTGTAAATTTAAGTTCCTTGTAGATGCTGGATGTTAGACCTTTGTCAGATGGGTAGCTTGCAAAAATTTTCTCCCGTTCTGTAGGTTGCCTATTCACTCTGACAGTTTCTTTTGCTGTGCAGAAGCTCTTTAGTTTAATTAGATTTCATTTGTCAATTTGGCTTTTGTTGCAATTGCTTTTGGTGTTTTAGTCATGAAATCTTTGCCCATGCCTATGTCCTAAATGGTATTACCTAGGTTTTCTTCTAGGGTTTTTATGATTTTAGAAAACATCAAACATTTTAAATTATTTATACTAAAGTTGAACAATACTTTATTTGGAATATAGTAGAAATTTTAAATCTGCTAATATGGCTAGTTTACATGTAAGCATTATGAATGTTTGTGGAAATGTATGTAATACATACTTGTATGGCATATTTGTTATATGTGACTATTAAGCAATGAGACCATATTTAAATACTTTGAGAAATAATTGCATCAGCTCATAGTGACTACTTTGAAGGCAAAACATTCATTTGTATATATAAGTTCTAAAATCTTTAATAAAATATCATTTTATATAAATGTCATATATGCATAAAAACTACTGATCAATAATGTTAGCCCTTAAGTATTTCTATCAGATCTCCCACATATATTCTGCCCAAATTCTTTTATTGTAAATAATAATATAAGGCAAAACATTTGTCAGCCATGGATTAATATTTCTGGGTAAACAAATGAAGGAAAACCTCACTCCTCATAAGACAAAAATGAAAAAAAAAACACCCAAACAAACTAAGTCTGAAGTTGAAATTGTACGTAAAATCCTATAAATAGAGAATAGATTTATTGTGACTCTCTAAATGAAAATTTTAAACTGAATACCCTGACATAGCTGATTACTTTTAATATTAGAGAATATTGCAAATCCTTTTGGAAACGCTGCCATATAAAACATACTCTAACGTGCACACATCTAACACCTACACAAATACACAGGGACTGTGTACTCAGAAGTACAACAGATGAAAACTAGCTTAGGTGTGAAATTTGCTGAATGACTTCCAATCTGAAGTCTTTGTCAAAGAAAGTTCTCAGTGGTAGAAAAATCAAGGCATTTAATTTCTTGGTAGAACTTTTAATTTGGAACACAAGTGTATCATTCTCATAGCAAATATGATTGACTGTGGCTCATCCTCTGTATGTGCCCTTGCTTCCCTTTTCTATAATCAGGGTTGATTTTTGAGGAAATCTGTAACTTAAAATGGTCCAAACTTTATTTCCTCTAAAGACTTGCTCTGACTTAGAGTTGATTTAGGACTGGAAGTGCATAATTGGGCTCATTGTTTCCTGCTCCCATGATGTATTAAGAAAAAATTTAATGTATCCTGCAAGGATTAGCATAATTTTTTGAAAGCTGGACCTTTGCTTCTGAAACTTAAATTCTATTGTCTATTTTTCTATTCAGATTTTATGCAAGTTGCTTTTTATTTTGGAGGTCTTGCGATTCTCAAGTCAACTTGTTTCTTTGTTTACTATAGTGTCTGCTGTATAAAGTAGAATACACATTCCATGTGACCAAAGTCTCTGTCTTAGCTATTTCCATATTTCCAGTGCTTGTCATGTAAATATTTAATGAAGAAAAACATACTTTTATTTCAGTGATGTAATACTTTGCAGAATATTTTTTGTGGGTTGTCCCATCCCTGTCACCCAGCCTTCTCATGATCACTATCTGAATTTTTTACTTGAGAGTACTGAACACAATTCTTCTTTCCTAGACCTCAGTTCCTCCTCACCGTTGACAAGTGAGCCTCAAAGTATGGTTGGGTGAACCCTGGGGAGGAGGGGGTGTTCTGAGATCCCATCAGGAAGTTAATGATGTCAAAATTATTTTAATAACAATACCAACATGCTCTGTGCCTTTTTCACTTGTTCTCTCACAAGTGTGTAGTGGAGCTTTCCAGAGGCTAACAGGTGATATCAGTGCTCTAACTGCTAAAAGAACCAGGTGCTTGTGTACTCTTGTGTTTACAAAATTTCTCTGTTTTAATATGGTCAGTGTCAATAACTGTGATCCACATAAGCCTTTGAGATCCTCTCTGGATCTCACACATGACAATTACGCATGGTTTTTACGGGACACAAGCTCAGTGTTCCAAAGAAATAACTTACAGGTGGACTTTTAGAAATGCCATTCATAAACAGTGGATCTGTTGTTTGTGTACAAAATAAGATGTTAAATTAAAACTATTCTCTTGCCAAATTTCAGCAGAGGCCCCTAAAACCAATAAGTGCCAAGAAACCTAAGATTCGAAATGGGAGAGTAATACTATCTATTCAGGACATCCTAAATTGTGCAACTGATAGTCCATATCCAGATGATATAACATATTGTTGCATGAAAATCAAGGTAATAGGTATTCATTTGAAGCAAGTAGTAAATGTGTTATGTATTTCTCCAAGGGGGATGGGAAAGGAGTCTGTTTATTCATCTCAAATCAAGTAAGGGAACTTTGAAAGAAGACTTGGAGAACTTGTCATGTTTCTGCTGGCATGTGGAATTAGGGGATAGTCTAAAAATAGTCCAGCGTTTTGAGAAGGCAAACTGAAGAGAAAAAGGGCAGTCCTTCAACAACAGCAAATACAAGATGCATGCTTTTCGTCGGCTGGATAGGGAGCTGGCTACAAACACTCCTGAAAAGGAAAAGGGCTTCTGGCTGTGAGCACAGCAAACATTCGTTACTGAAGCTGAGGGGGCTCTCTAGGCAAATGCAGTGGGAGGTCTGGGAGGTAAAGTAGGTATAGAATCTAAGGAACTGTCAGAAGTGTCCTGCAAGAGAGAGTCAACTTTGTCATCTGCCATGACTAGTGGGTACCAGTGCCCTGTTAACTGTGCCAATCAAGTAAGACTCCCCTTCATTTACTGCTTCTTCCTGTCCTCCTTTGTCCACCAGAAAATGCAGCTAGGAAGTAAGAGAGGAGGTGGTCCCAGGGAGAGAAGGAGCTAACCCCTCCTCCTTTCCCCACTGCAAGATCCCCAGCCTGAGGAAAAATATAAGTTGTAAGTTGGATGACAGCTTTGAGTTTTGATATTACGCTGGACAAAGCTTTTTAATACCTGGAAAAGGAGACTCCTTATTTAATACCCGCATAAGCTGTGAGATCTACCCCAAGATTCTCTCTAAAAGTGGGAGGATGGAGTCTACAGTATAGATTAAAAGAGATAGAAGTAAAATGAAAAAAAAAAATTTCATCTTCCTCTAGGACATAGGGAAGTCATCTTGGTCATGTATTCAAGTAGAATTGCTGAAGACATGCTAACTCCTGCTAAATGTATTTCAGCTTTCTTGTCCAGATTTTCAATATGACCCCGAACCTCTTTTCAGCATTGCTTCTCTTGAAACACGTGCTTATCTCTTTTTTCAACCAAATAAAACTCTTTGCTACCCCTACCCCCAACCTCTCCCACTCTTCTGTACACCTGTGTATATATATGATTTCCTCTTTCTCAGATTTTCCTATTTCTGCTAGTTGAAATCCCTTGTGACTTTCAAGTTCACTTCAAAAGCTCTTTTATAAAGCTTGTAAGAGAGAAACAGCTGGGATGGCAAATCCTAAAATCCTTTATGAGCTGCCAGTGGCAGATGACACCTCCTCTGCGGGATTTATTTTTGTGAGATTCACTGAAAAAAAAGAAAAGATAGGCTCCTGATTTCTAGATGGAGATTAGTAACAAATCCTAAGCTCCCTCCTGCTCTAGCACACAGAGATGGGGCCATTTGTACTTTACGCACTAAACTTATCCCTTTATTACAATACCAGGTTTAAGAAGTGCCCCATTTCCAAAGGGCCCCAAATGAATGCTGCTTCAGAACATGGGACACTCCCATAAAAGCTCCATTAGCCAAATGATGTGGAAGAGAGCACCACAAAGAGGAAATTTTTAACTCCTCCATCTTCCCATGGAAAGAATCTCCATTCATTGTTATAGCATCTTAAATATGCATATTTGAGGATTTAATTTTCTCCATTCTATACTCATTATATTCTTCTGTCTTTGGATAGGTGGTTTTATTCAGATTTTGATATTGGTTGTGATCATGGGAATAGCTCTCCTGTAGAGATTAAAAAGTGACACTAGCAAAGCCTTCCCTGACCCACTACAGTGTTAGCCCATTTTGCATTACTATAAAAGAACACTGAGACTGGGTAATTTATAAAGAAAAGAGGTTTATTTGGTTCGTGATTCTGCAGGGCAAGCAGATGCACGACCCCAGCATCTGCTTGGCTTCTGGTGCGGCCTCAGGAAGCTTTTATTCACAGCAGAAGGTGAAGGGGGAGCAGATGTGTCACAGGTGAGACAGGAAGCAAGACAGAGGGAGAGAGAGCCAGATTATTTTTAACAACTGGCTCTCATATGAACTAACAGAGTGAGAAACTCTCACTAGCATGGAGAGGGCACCAAGCCATTCATTAGGGATTTGCCCCCATGACCCAAACACCTCCTGCAAGGCCCCACCTCCAACACAGGGGATCACATTTCAACATGAGATTTGGAGGGGACAAACATCCAAACTATACTAACTACCTAGAGCACAGAAATATTTTATCTCTGATAGCACTTATATTATTTTTCCTTATAGAATTGTTATGGCTATATGCCTAGATGGAAAGACCATGAGGACATAAATTCTACAAAGACAGGGTCTCTCTTGTCTGTCTTACTAATATTTGTATCCTCTGTAGAAGGCAGCACATAGGAGATATTCACTAAGTATCAATGTTCATATAATTAAAATGCTGCTATATTACACTTCATCTTGAATATAACTTGGGATAAAATACGACTTTCTTGAACTACATTCCAGAGGTTCATTTATTGGTGTCTCAGGGACCCTTCTCTATAAAATAATCTTCTTTTAAGACTCTTAATATATGGACCCTAAAAAAGTTACAGTAGGGCTCAATGAATCAAGTTGCTTATCACTTCATTATACATAGTACTTAGAAAGTCTGTTATCCATTGTGCAAGTTCTTGTAAAAGTACATGGGCCAACTTTGTTCTACAACTCTTATGCCAAGTTCAAAACCACAATATCTCAGCAGCTTTATTTTTCTTCCAAAACACCATAAGTTATTACACTATATTATGCATTGCATACTTGCCAAAGCATTTCAGCCAGACTTTTTTGTTACATAAGCACAAAAGCATCCAACACTAATAAACTCCTATTTTTCTTTCTACTTTTATGTAAATTCAAAGAATCAATGCATGTTTCTTATGCCTTTTGGGTAAAAATTAAACAATCACTAACACTTAAAAAGTATTGTTCTAAACCCAAATTGTGAGATATATTCCTCAACTGACTAAACTTTTTTCTTACAGATATAGTTTACTTGGTATTACTGAAGCTTTGTAACAATTTTTCTTGGTAATACATCTGAAATGGTTGGCTTTATGGATCCTCTGCAATGACCATTGGTTTTTCTTTTTGCTTGCTTGTTTTCCTAAATGCAGGATATTTGAGTGAGTGTCTTGCTTTTTATTTTGTTTGCCCAGTGTACTTATTTCCATGCTGCTGCTGATAAAGATATATCCAAAACTGGGCAATTTACAAAAGAGAGGTTTAATGGACTCATAGTTCCATGTGGCTGGGGAGGCCTCACAATCATGGCAGACAAGAGAAGAGACCTTGTGCATGGAAGCTCCCCTTTATAAAACCATCAGATCTTGTGAGACTTATTCACTATCACAAGAACAGCACAGGAAAGAAGTGCCCCCATGATTCAATTATGTCCCACCAGGTCCCTCCCACAACGTGTGGGAATTGTGGGAGTTACAATTCAAGATGAGATTTGGGTGGGGACACAGACAAACCATATCATTCCTCCCCTGGCTCCTCCCAAATCTCATGTCCTCACATTTCAAAACCAATCATGCCTTCCCAACAGTCCCCCAAAGTCTCAGCTCATTTCAACATTAACTCAAAAGTCCAAGTCCAAAATCTCATCTGAGACAAGGCAAGTCCCTTCTGCCTATGAGCCAGTAAAATCAAAAGCAAGTTAGTTACTTGCTAGATGAAATGGGGGTACAGGCATTGGATAAATACATCCATTCCAAATGGGAGAAATTGGCCAAAATGAAGGGGCTAAAAACCCCATGCAAGTCTGAAATCCAGCAGGGCAGTCAAATTTTAAAGCTCCAAAATGATTTCCTTTGACTCTATGTCTCACATCCAGGTCATGCTGATGCAAGAAGTAGGTTCCCATGGTCTTGGGCAGCTCTACCCCTGTGGCTTTGCAGGGTACAGTCTCCCTCCTGGCTGCTTTCATGGGCTGGCATTGAGTGTCTGTGGCTTTTCCAGGTGCACGGGACAAGCTGTCCATGGATCCACCATTCTGGAGTCTGAAGGATAGTGGCCTTCTTCTCACAGCTCCACTAGGTAGGGATACATACACTCCAGTGGGGACTGTGTATAGGGGCACCCCCCAACATTTCCCTTCTGCACTGCCCTAGAATAGGTTGTTCATGAGGGCCCTGCCCCTGCAGCAAACTTCTTCTGCCTGGACATCCAGGCATTTCCACACATTTTCTGAAATCTAGACGGAAGTTCCCAAACCTCAGTTCTTGACTTCTGTGCACCTGCAGGCTCAACACCACATGGAAGCTGCCAAGGCTTGGGACTTGCACCCTCTGAAGCCATGACCCGAGCTATGCTTTGGCCCCTTGTAGTCATGGCTGGAGTGGCTGGGATGCAGGGCACCAAGTCCCCAGGCTGCACACAGCATGAGGACCCTAGCCTGGCCCAGGAAACCATTTTTTCCTCCTAGGCCTCTGGGCCTGCGATGTGAGGGGCTACCACAAAGGTTTCTGACATGCCCTGGAGACATTTTCCCTATTGTCTTGGCGATTAACGTTCAACTTCTTGTTACTTATGCAAATTTCTGCAGCCAGCTTGAATTTCTCCTCAGAAAATGGGATTTTCTTTTTTATCACATTGTCAGGCTGCAAATTTTCCAAACTTTGTGCTGTTTCCCTTTTAAAACTGAATGCCTTTTACAGCACCCAAGTCACCTCTTGAATGCTTTGCTGCTTAGAAATTTCTTCTGCCAGATACCCTAAAGCATCTCTCTCAAAGTTCCACAGATCTCTAGGGCAGGGGCAAAATGTCCCTAAAACATAACAAGAGTCACCTTTGTTCCAGTTCCCAATGAGTTCCTCATCTCCATCTGAGACCACCTCAGCCTGGATGGCTTTGTCCGTAACATTATTAGCATTTTGGTCAAAGCCATTCAACAAGTCTCTAGGAGTTTCAAACATTCCCACATTTTCCTGTCTTCTTGTGAGCCCTCCAAACTGTTCCAACCTCTGCCTGTTACCCAGTTCCAAAGTCATTTCCACATTTTCTGGTATCTTTTCAGCAGCATCTCACTCTACTGGTACCAATTTACTGTATTAGTACATTTTCACACTGCTGATAGAGACATACCCAAGGCTGGGCAATTTACAAAAGAAAGTTTTAATTGACTCCCAGTTCCACATGGCTTGGGAGGCCTCACAATCATGGCAGAAGGTGAAAGGCATGTCTCACATGGCAGCAGACAAGAGAAGATAACTTGTGCAGGGGAACTTCTCTTTATAAAACCATCAGATCTTGTGAGACTTGTTCACTATCATGAGAATAGCATGAGAAAGACTTGCTCCCATGATTCAATTAGTTCCCACTGGGTCCCTTCCACAACATGTGGTAATTGTGGGAGCTACAATTCAAGATGAGATTTGGGTGAGGACACAGCCAAACCATATCACCCAGCTACAAGTTTAAACCTATGTGTCTGAATTTTAAAAGTTGAAATGTATACACGTATACATATTGAACAATAATAATTCAGGAATTTTTCTGAAGCATCTAAAGAAAGATAATGAAAGTTTTCTATCAATAAATGTAGCTTTATAAGCAGTGGTCCAAATCTTGCTTAAAGATTCTTTACAAATTTCTCTAAGGTTTATATACTTTATAAGTCCATTGTATCCACATCTTTATAACTAAGCACTAATTTTTTTAAGATTTACACATCAGTCTGAAAATTAGGCTTACCACAAGAAAATAACCAAGGGATAAGGAACTACTAACAGCAAGAGAGTTAACAATACAGAAGCTACTTACTGAGAGACAAGAAGACAGTATTAAGGAAAGAAAAGCCATTCAGAGGAATGGATCTGCAGCACTTCAAGAGTTATTTTTCATTTCCCCAAATCTCAAAAACATTTGCAGTCTTGCAAAAAAAATGTAATTTCTGTGAATAAATATGGCAATTGAAATATGTAAAGTGATCTGACTCAAATTTTTCCATGAAATGATGGAAACATTCTCCAAGATTCTTCAGAGCCATATTAAGTGACAGATGTTCTTTTCTGTGCCCTAGTAAGTAGCAGCCATCACCAGCGTGACCATTTTGAAATATGACATTTTAAAAGTGACTACTTTGCAGAGTGTCTAAAGCTAACGGCAAGGTCAATATGACACCAAAAGAACTAGTGAGAAATGAAGAATTTGTCTAATCTGCTCCTTCCTCTGTAGGACACAAACCTCCAATTTGACTGGTATGTTTTCTACTTGCACATGATCAGAAAGAGTTGAGGAGACAACCTGGGAGCCCAAGTGGTCATTATGGAATAATAAGGTCTGGGTTTTAATGTTTGGGCTGACCGTGCCCATGCCCATCGCATCTCATATAATCACCATGATGAGACTGACCAAAATTTAGGGTTGGAATTCTTCTGGAAAAATCGCATTGCTGAAGGTACCTCCTTAGTTAACTGGCTGTTTTTCTGTGTTATGGGTATACCTACAGATTAGTTGGGAGTGTCCTATTGCCTCACTTCATTGCAAAATTCACTATGGCTTCCAAGATGTTTGTGTTTCCTCCTCACTAGAGGAAACAGGTGAAAACAGTGGAGAGTTTAAAGTCTCACTCACACCCTAGTGCCAAATGATGGGCCGGAGTCTGAATAAACATAAGAAAATAAATCAGATACTGTTCCTGCATTATTTTAACTTATATTCTAGCATACGAGACTGGATTTAAGCAAGTAAATACATAAACACATACTTATAAGTTAGGACAGGTGTTGTAAAGGAGAACAAGGTGTCATGAGAGGATAGTATTGAGATATTCACTTTAATTTTTTTATTTTTATTAACTTTTTTTGAGATAGAGTCTCACTCTGTCACCCAGGCTGGAGTGCAGTGGCGTGATCTCAGCTCACTGCAACCTCCGCCTCCTGGGTTCAAGTGATTCTCCTGCCTCAGCTTTCTAAGTAGCTGGGACTACAGGCACACGCCACCACACCCAGATAATTTTTGTATTTTTGTTAGAGACGGGGTTTTGCCATGTTGGCCAGGCTGGTCTATAACTCCTGGCCTCAAGAGAGCCACCCCCTCAGCCTCCCAAAGTGCTGGGATTACAGTTGTGAGCCACCGTGTCTGGCCAAGAGACTCATTTTAAATTGAATAGTCAGTCAGGAATGGCATTTCTGAGGAAAAAAGGAAAACTAGAAAAATGAGAAAAACTAAAAAAAAAAAAAAAAAAAAAAGCTAGCCATAAAAACACGTCAGGTTAACAAAAGGTCTGGAAGCAGAAACAAGCTTAGCCTATGGAGGAAACACAAGGAAACATAGTCGCAGGAGATGGGGGGCAAAGGGTTGGGTAGAATAACATGAACTAATGAGGTGAATAGGGCAAATCATGACAGACCTTGAAGGCCACAGTAAAGAATTTCTTTTTTCCTGCAAAAAACTGCAAACCAAGGAGAGCATGGGATAGGCAAGATACAATTTATATTTTTTAAGAAAATACTCTGGCTGTTAAGTGGTATAGAGTGGAGGCAGGGAGATGGAGTAAAAGCTGGAAGATATCTGTGCATGTGAATGTGTGTGCACGCATATGTGGATGTGACATGTATTTTCTGTATTCAGGATGTTAAAACACTCCCCAAGCCCTTAAACCAAACATTTTTCTGTTTGAGCATTATAAATGTCAAATAATCATGTCAAAAGGTACTTAGAAGAGAGGAAAGTGGGACAAAAGAACTTTAGGGGTTAGGCTCCAGGGACTTCTCCATTCACCAAGAACTGTAATTTCCTCATTACCAGAGTAAGCCGACTTTCACACATTATGTGAACTTGTCTGTCATATCCTTAATATACTTAGATATCCCATTCTATTTTTGTTTTTCTGTTTTTTTGAGACGGAGTTTTGCCCTTGTTGTCCAGGCTGGAGTGCAACGGTGCAATCTCGGCTCACTGCAACCTCTGCCTGCTGAGCTCAAGCAATTCTCCTGCCTCAGCCTCCCAAGTAGCTGGGATTACAGGTGTGTGCCACCATGCCCAGCTAATTTTGTATTTTTAGTAGAGATGAGGTTTCACTGTGTTGCTCAGGCTGGTCTTGAACTCCTGACCTCAAGTGATGCACCTGCCTCAGCCTCCCAAAGTGTTGGGATTACAGGCATGAGCCACCACGTCCAGCCTAGATATCCAATTCTTCATTTCCTCTCAATATGTTTTCCAAAGGGGAATACACATGGCATGTAGGTCAGTCATATTTTCCTCTATATTGGTTTGTTTCTTGGGTCAACGTTTGGCATTCTTGCTTTTCCTGGGTAAACCAGGTTGCATCACCATTTCATCCCATTACTTGCTGTCGGGTAATCCTGTCAATAATATGTGTAGGAATATTTTTGGAAAGGCAGTTGTTCAAAGTACAGTTTTTATCCCTGTTGTGGCATCCATTGAGAGACTTTCCAGAACTTCACGTTCTTGGCAGCCAGAACTGCTAGAAGTAGTTTATAATTTGGAAGTTATCTCTAGTGTTGTTTAAGGCTTTAGGGTATTAAGAAGAATACTGACAAAAGAAAAAATGTTTTATAATATCTGACTGTATATGTAACTAACTGAGTGTGTATGTATATATTTATAATGATATACAGTTGACCCTTGAACAACAGCGGTGGGGGAGCTAGGGGGACCAACCCTCTAAGCAGTCAAAAATCCATATATAACTGGTTTTTGTTTTTTTTAAGGACAGTGTCTCACTCTGTCACCCAGGCTGGAGTGCATTGGTGCCATCTCGGCTCGCTGCAACCTCGGTTCCCAGGCTCAAGCCATCCTCCCACTCTAGCCCCTCAAGTAGCTGGGACCAGACGTATACCAACACGCCTGGCTAATTTTTGTTTTTTGTAGAGAGGGGGCTTTGCCATGTTGCCCAGGCTGGTCTTGAACTCCTGAGCTCAAGTGATCCTTCCAACTCAGCCTCCCAAAGTGCTGAGATTACAGGAATGAGCCACCATGCCTGGCCCCACATATAAATTTTGACTCCTCAAAACCTTAACTACCAATAGCCTACTGTTGACTCCTTACCAATAATGTAAATAGTCAATTAACATATATTTTGTCTGTTATATGTATTATAAACTGTATTCTTACAATAAAGTAAGCTAGAGAAAAGAAAACATTAAGAATATAAGGAGGAGAAAATATATTTACCATTCACTAAATGGAAGTGGATCATCATAAAGGTCTTCATGCTCTTCATCTTCATGTTGAGTAGGCTGAGGAGGAAGAAGAGGAGGGGTTGGTCTTATTGTCTCCAGAGTGGCAAAGATGGAAGAAAACCTACTTATAAGTGGACTCAAACAGTTCCAACCACGTTGGTTAAGGCTCAACTGTGTGTGTGTGTGTGTATGTGTGTGTGTGTATTTGTGTATGCATTTATATATCATTGTGGGGAGGGCAGAGTAGAAGTTGGAGAGTGTGTGTGTGTGCACATGTGTGTATGTATATGTGTATGCATTCATGAATGGAAAGAAAACTAGTTACTTTGAAATCTAACAAAAAAAGGAAACACCCTTTTTTTTTCACATATTCGTTCATTTTCTAAGCCCCCTGGAAGAACATATTGTTTTCAAAATCCACCTGCAGGAATCCAAAAGCCAAATTTTGAAGCTGCAAAAAAGAGAAACTGAAAAAATAGAACTCCTTGTGTCTCTTTGAACCATTTCCTTGTATCTTGAGGGTAACTGTACACATTTCACAACACGTGACTTTCAAAGATGATGAATGACAGGGAGGCTCGGTGTCAGACTCCAGATTGTCCTCTGGATCTCTTAGACTTGGGAAAAGATGAGAATAAGCAAACCTTTTAACATAAAATCTTCCTATTTAATTGGAAGAGTGTATGGAATAGTCTTAAGGTAAAAGGAAACATTTTCAACTTCTAATTCCTTTCTGGACATATCTTTTTAGGAGGAAGTTCTAGTGATGAGATCAAAGTATCACTTTTCCCCCAGAGGACAGTAATATCACTTTCCCTGTGAAAAACTAGTCCAGTCCATTTAAAGACAGGATTTTAGGATATATTATTCATGACTGTGCTTTTAAAAATCTAAGTGTGAGTTTTATAACTCTAAATTCAAAATTGTCTCTATGGTTTCATTTTTAGGAGTTCTGCACATAAGCTGAGCAGATCCTTTGAGTCAAAGCCTAAAATCTTAGACTTAGAGGTCAGGCGTCTTCAATTTGAACCCTGGCTTAGGCACGTATTTGCTGTAGGACTGGCCAGACTGTCAAATCTGTGTCTCAGTGTCCTCAGTCTTTAAATGGGGATAAAAATAGCACCAGCCTCAGATTGTAGAAGGATTAATCAAATTACCTCATGCATAACACTTAGCACAATTCCTTCTACATTATAATCACTTAATAATAAATACGAGTATAATAACAACTAAAGTAACAAATTATGTTGAAATAAATTATGTAACTCAGTACAGGCAGGGCCTAAAATGTTGACGTGACTTTCAAGTGTCTTGAGTTCTTAAGGAGAATGTAATCCCACTGCGATGGGACTGAGCCATAAACAGGCAGAGCTTTTGCTAATCCTTTAGAGCCCACCTCAGTATCGTACAGCAATCGAAGAGACAGTACAATACCCACAAACAGCAACTGAAAGCAATTTAAATCTCTAATGAGGTGTCCTGAAAAATTCTAGAGGAACATTCTACTTCTGATGCAGAGAAATACTTCCTAAAATCTTCTTTCCCTGAGACTCCTATAATTGTCTCACCAGAAAAGGAGTTGCCTTCCCTTTCCTCAGTTTGACTCAAGCTCACCTTAGTGCAGCCCACATTGGCTTCTGTCCTCTTTCTCTTTGCACAGAAGCAGCTGTTCTGTTTATTTACTGACCCTCTGCCCTTTCCAGTCCAAAGCAATCAAGTCACAGTGGACTAATTTGAACTCTTTTTCTCCCTTTCATCTATTATGTAACATCTACACAACAAAATTTGAGAAATATAGAAATAAGAGCTTGAACCTGGATGCCTAAACCAACATCCATCTCAGCAGGTAGAGTAGATGGTGAGATTGTGATGACCATATGTTTTTTCCTGAAGCATACGTACTACTATTTAAAGCATGGGTCATTTTCTCCTAAGACAGACCTTAACAAAACACGAGCCTTTAAATAAAGTATCAATGTATGTATAAATGAAGTCATCTCATTAGAATCATTCAGTTTGAAGAATAGATTCAATGATCCAGAGCCAATATTAAATCTATAATATGCAATGGGCAGAAAAAAAATATGACTCCAAATTATCACCTTCCCGGAAACCAACCTCTCTCTCACCAACTGCTCAGAAAAGAAGAAAGCAAATATAAAAGAAATATGACCATTTTGTTATTTTGCTCTTACATGGAATTGAAATTAAGCTATATGGAAAATTCACTAAATTCTACCTATCTATCTTTTTAAAAGGGAAATGTTAAGCAGTTCTGAAAGACTGCACCCAGCTTCCTTTCCAAAGGATACTGCTAATGGAGTTGAACACACCCTTCCTGTCACCCCAGGTGCTAAATATGTGGAAGTTGGGAATATCTAAATGCTTGGAGATCCTGAAGGTATTCCCTGAGGTGGCTATAAAAAGACTATGCTTGGCTTCTGAGAATGTAGTGGCAGACACTTTCATTTTATTTTATTTTACTTTATTTTATCATGGGAGGAAGTTTTATTGAGTCACCATCCCCCTACACCTCAACTTCTCTTTTTTAAAAATATGTGTAAGTTTTTTCTACTTCTGTCTCTCAGGAACAGGTTTTTAGTGGTTCAGAAATTTCTCCCACTTTTACCTGACTGTGGGCAACCTCAGCAGCAGAGGCTCCTGGAAATATCTTCCACCTATTTTTCTCAGATGTGAGAACGGTTGACTGGAGTTATGAGGGGGAAGTGGCTGGTGCAGAAAGTTGCCAAAAGGGTGATGGAAAGTTCTTTACTGATGAAAAAAGAAAAGCATAATAATTCATATTTATCTTTTGACCAAGACAAGATAGGAACAGAGGGGCCTTTGCTTGCTTTCACCTCAAGCAGGAAGTGAGAGTCCTATTAGCCTCTGGGTTCTGGGAAGTCAACGATTTGGGGTTATTTTTCTTCCCGCCCATTTCTTTACCTTACTCATAGGTTTAATATTGACCTCTGTCTTTATCACTGAATCTGTTTTTCAAATTGAGCAATTCTCAATTTGTCAGATGATTTATTTTTTACATATACATGAATGTTTTGTTGAAATAAGACTTTCAGCAGTATCAGGCATGGGGGAGCTTAGCTGTGAACCCGGAGGTGAGAGTAAAGTCTTAGAACAAAGAGGAATTCGAAATTACGGAACATTTTTAACTTCTTTACTCAGTGGTAAAGAATGGAACATCTTTTACGTCAAACTACTGAAGTTGTGGGCAAAATTACAAGCGATGATTATGCAGGATAGGTTACTTTTTGGCCATTTTAGGCTTTTCTTGATTTTATGGAGTAGTCTGAAAGGAGTGAGCTGGTAAGAGAATTTACTAGGTGCTGAAGCAATGACAACTGACAGCTGATATACAGGGGAAGAGCTCCGTTTCAGTCACATTGAATTTGAGGTGCCTTTAAGAGGAGGTAATCAGGAAGAATTTGCAACAGTTCTTTAAACCCCGGTGGATATCAGAGCTAATCATGTATCCTTGGGAGTTGTCAGGGTAAATCTGATGACTGATGCCAAGAACCTCACATAAGGAGGTCAGGTGGCATGAGAAGAGATGATGAGTGAGAACACAAGCTGAGAAAGAACAGTATTTAGAGGATGGACTGAAAGACCAGTGGGGGAGTTTGAAAATGCGGAGCTGTAGAGGTAAAGGACACAGAGTATATCTGCTCTGGTCCTTTGGGGACTTTCCACAGCACTAGCTTCACCTTGGTTGCTTGCCAACTGCTGAGACAGTAAGTCCGGATTTTAGTATTTGACCCACGCTGCCTTCTCCAGATCATGCTCCTTGATATTACCTCTGAATTTGCTGGAAGAAAAACATTTCCACTCAAATATCACTTGAACATGATTTATGAGCAAAATGAATAATATTTTACTATAAAACATACAGACATGAGTCTCATAACGATATTCAGGGTGGCCCCAAGCTATCTTCTTTTTATTTTTACAGTTTTAAAAATATTTTCAGGCCAAGTGTGGTGGCTCATGCCTGTAATCCCAACACTTTGGGAGACTGAGGCAAGAAGATCACTTCAACTCAGGAATTTGAGACCAGCCTGGGCAACATAGCGAGACTTCATCTCCACTTAAAAAAAAAAAATAGTCAAATGTGGTGGCGCACGCCTTTGGTCCCAACTACTTGGGAGCGCTGAGGTGGGAAATCTCTTGAGCCTGGGAAATAACGGCTACAGTGAGCTATGATCATGCCATTGCACTCTAGCTTGGGTGGCACAGTGAGACCCTGTTTCAAAAAAAGTGAATATATTTAAGGTATACAGCAGGATGTTTTAATATAGAGAGTTAATGACTGCTATCATTAGCTAATTAACATACCCATCTTCTCATGTAGTTACCTTGTGTATGTGTGTGGTGAGAATACTTGAGATATACTCTCCTAGCAAATTTCATGTATATAATATAGTATTACTAACTATGGTCACTATGCTATACATTAGATCTCTAGAATGTATTCACCCTACATACCTGAAATTTTATACACTTTGACCAGCACCTTCCCTTTCTTCTCTCCCAGCCCCTTCCCCTAATAACCACCATTCTACTCTCTGCTACTGTGAATTCAACTGTTTGAGATTCCACATCTAAGCTATCTTCTTTATTAGCCATTGCTAAAGAGTCACTGATAAGCCTGCTTCCTGTCTGTTGGGTGCAACTAAAAAGCAGACCCTTGATCTGGCATTCTGGTGGTGAAGTGACTTATAGCTCTAGAGCCTCCCAACCCAAGCCATCCTATGGCAGCTGTTCTGAAGTTGACTTTTATAGCTTCTACAGAACTGTAAGCTTGCCATTGAAAGTGGCACCTAGCCATTTATTCACCAGTAATTCTAAGCAAATGAATCAACTTTGAAGCAGGAGTGTAATAAAATCAGTAATGGATAGGATTTTAAGCAACAGGCAAACTTCTAAGAGGGGCTGACACATTTTAAAAATAGATTAATGTCATCTGCAAACAGAGACAATTTGACTTCCTCTCTTCCTACTTGAATACCCTTTATTTCTTTCCCTTGTCTGATCGCCCTGGCCAGAACTTCCAATACTATGTTGACTAGGAGTGGTGAGAGAGGGCATCCTTGTCTTGTGCCAGTTTTCAAAGGGAATGCTTCCAGTTTTTGCCCATTCAGTATGATACTGGCTGTGGGTTTGTCATAAACAGCTGTTATTTTGAGATATGTTCCATCAATACCTAGTTTATTGAGAGTTTTTACCATGAAGGGGTGTTGAATTTTATTGAAGGCCTTTTCTACATCTATTGGGATAATCATGTGGCTTTTGTCATTGGTTCTGTTTATGTGATGGATTACGTTTATTGATGTGCATATGTTGAGCCAGCCTTGCATCCCAGGGATGAAGCTGACTTGATTGTGGTGGATACGCTTTTTGGTGTGCTGCTGGATTCATGTCCTTTGCAAGGACACAGATGAAGCTGGAAACCATCGTCCTCAGCAAACTAAAACAAGAACAGAAAACTAAACACCGCATGTTCTCACTTATAAGTGGGAGCTGAACAATGAGAATACATGGACACAGGGAGGGGAACATCACACACCGGGGCCTGTCGGGGGCTGGGGGCTAGGGGAGGGATAGCATTAGAGAAATACCTAATGTAGATGACATAGGTATTAGGGTAGATGGGTGCAGCAAATCACCATGGCACGTGTATACGTATGTATACCTATGTAACCTGTACATTCTGCACATGTACCCCAGAACTTAAAGTATAATTTTAAAAAAGGTAGTAAGATGATAGATTTAAACCCAAATATATTTGTAATTACATGAAATGTCAACAAAGTAATTACTCTAATTAAAAGCTAAAGATCACCAGATTGGAAAAAAAAATATGCTACTTTCAAGAGATTTTCATTATATAGAAGAATATAGAAAAGTAAAAGAATGGAAAATGTATAACATGCAACCAATATGAAACAAAATAGAATTTAAGGCAAGGAATATTATTCGAGATAAAAAGGGAAGGCTGGGTGAAGTGGCTCACACCTATAGTCACAGCACTTTGGGAGGCCAAGGTAGAAGGATTGCTTGAGTCCAGGAGTTTGAGGCAAGCCTGGGCAACACAGTGAGACCTCATATCTAAAAACAAAAAAATAAAAATAAATTTTAATGAAAAAATAGATTAATGGCAGAGCAGACTTGAGAGACAAATGGTTCTTGGAATAAGCGACAGCGGTATTAAGATGTATGTTCAGGATCTCATTGGATAGAGGATTAGGAAAATTTCTTTGTTTTAATGTTTCTTAGTAGACCTTTTTAGAAAGAAGGGCAGTGTGGAAATAACATCCTAAGAGCTCATAATGGCAGATGCCAAGGTTTGTGTGTGTGTGCGTGCGCGCGCGCGTGTGTGTGTATGCATGCCTGTGTAATGTTATGAGATAATACAAGGGAGAAGGGTGATTCATGGAAAGAGTGGTCGAAGGTTTCGAAAGCTACCGAGTGAGAAAAGGTCTGATGAGTATTTATTTAGGAATTATGATGTCACTGGTGACCTTAGCAGGAATAGAATCTGTAAAATGCTAGGGGCAAAACTGGGTTACAGGAAGGTGAAGAGAAGACAGAGACTTCCTTTTCCAACAGTATTGGCAGAGTAAATATCCTGAAAATCTATCCTGCTACAAAGCACCTAAAAGTAGTAGATAGAAAATGAAAAACACATTTAAATGCATGCCTGCGTTGGAAAGAGTAAGGGAAACCACTGGAGTTATCAGAGGCTAAAGGTTCTGGGAAGGACCAATTCAGAGAACTGTAAGCAGTGAAATCATCTGTGAATTCCAGGGGCCTGGGGCTTCAGTTGTGACACAGATCAACTCAGGTCGGCACAATGGGAGAGTTAGATTCAAATTCTGGAACCCATAATGAATTACATCTTCAGTGAAACTGCAAATTAGGAAAAAAATAAAAATTAAAAACAACCTGCCCTGAATGAAGAAACAAATAAAACTGGTGAATTTTTTGAGCATCTTGTGAGAATTTACAAGTCAGAGCTAGTCCTCAGATGGCCCTAGGTTAGGGTCTGTGATGGTGAATTTTGTTAATTTGACTGGATTGAGGGATACTTAGGTAGCTGGTAAAGCATTATTTCTGGGTGCATCTGTGAGGGTTTTCTGGAAGAAATTGGCATTTGAATCAGTGGACTGAGTAAGGAAAATCTGCCTTCAGTGTGGATGGGCACCATCCCATCAGCTGAGGACTAGAATAGAATGAAAATGCAAAGGAAAAGCAAATTTGTTCTCCTTCTTCAAGCTGAGACACCCTTCTTCTCCTGCTCTTGGACATTAGAACTCCAGGTTCTCCAGCCACTGGACTCGGGCACTTGGACCAGCAGTTCCTGGGTTCTCAGGCTTTTGACCTTGTGCTGAGAGTCATACCATCAGCTTTTCCGGTTCTCCGTCTTACAGATGACCTTCTCAGATTTCATAATTGTGTAAGCCAATTCTCCTAATAAATCTCTCTTATATATCTATCCATCCATCCACCCATCCATCCTATTAATCTCTGTACAATTCTGACTAATACAGGATTCCCTATCTCACCGACTGCATTGTCTGAAAAAGACTCCTGCCACCCTAGGTTTGAAGCTTCCTTAACTGCCTGACAGAAGCAAATAATTTTCTCTAGATGAATCAACTGTCAACCTCAAAGAACTTCCATTTATAAAGTCCCAACATTATCCCAGAATCTAAAATTACAAAATGAAAGAAGAAATAGGATTCAATTTCAGTAGAAACAATAAACAACAGAATCAGCCCTAGATAATGAACTAGTTACATTTATACTGCAAAACTTGTATTTAAAGTTAAAGAAAAAGAATAAAGTTGGAAAAAAAAGTCACATACATGAATGAGGAAGAAGTGACCTTAAAGATGACTAGGCAGTTCTAATAAAAACTAAAAATAGGACATTCAGAAATGAAAATTACAGTACTTAAAATTAAAAATTCAATAGGTATACTGCTTAGCCAATTAGACATGACTGAAGATAGAATGACAAACCTAGACTATAAAGCTGAAGTAGTTGGCTCCAACAGAACACAGAGAAACAGAGGGAGTATAAAAGCAGTGGAGAGACATAAAAAATATTTGTAAGATACAACATATATCCAAATCAGAATTACACAAAGAAATATCAGAGAAATGAAAGAGAGATAATTTCAGAGGGAAAACGTCTGAGCAATTCCAGAATTCCAGATGACATGAATCTTCAGATTTAGAAAGCAAAACAAATCCCAGTCTTCACTGAACTGTAGAACACCAGTGAAAAAGAACTTTTAAAAATCCAGAGAGAAAAACATTGCCTCCAAAGAAATATTTACAGTGATAGATGAATTCTAAACAACAACAATGGAAACCAGTAAACTGTGAGATCATATTAAATCCATGAAAAAAAATGCTTATAGCTACATATCTAGAATTGTAAAATTGTATGTCATTTTTAGATTAAAAAAGATCAAGAGAGTCCTCACAAACATCTTTTCCCTACAGGAGCTTCTAAAATATATATTTCAGAAATAAGGAAAATGCTTTCAGAAAAACTGAGTTCAAGAAGAAAGGGTGAGCGAAAATAAAGTGGTAAATGTGAGTAAATCTAAACAAATGTTAAATATAATACTCAATAATAATGTCTAATTTTAGAGTATATTAATTTTTTATTGCTGTGTAACAAAGTACCACAAATTTAGTGGCTTAAAACAATACAAATTTATTGACCTTAAGTTTCCATGTGTCATGAGTCTGGGCACAGTTTAATTGGGTTCCCTGATCTGGTCTCACAGCCTGTGTTCTCACCTGGATGGCCACTGAGGAAGAATCCACTTCCAAGCTCATTCAGGTTGTTAGCAGAATTAATTTCCTTTAAGCTCTACACTGAGGGCCCAGACTTTTCGCTAGCTGTCAGCTGCAGGAAGGCCACCCCATCCCATAGACCTTCTCACAGTATGACAGCTATTTTCTTCAAGCCACCAAAAGGATTTCTTTCCAGGATGTATATGATAAGTAATTATTAAAGTGGCATCCCATCACTTTTATCATATAAAATAACTTAAGGGAGTGATGTCCCATTGTCTTTGCCGTATTTCATTGGTTAGAAGCAGGGCACAGGTTCTGTCCGCACTTAAGCAGAGAAAATTGTGCAAGGGCATGACTCATAGGGGGTCACTTTAGGGCGTGCTCACCGCAGAGAAATTGGAGAAACAAAAACAAGACTAAGTCAGAAAGGTCATGCTCAGAGTTAAAGCATGCTAAAGTCCTTGTAGGAAGTGCAAATAGATACAGATTAGTTATAAACTGTATTAAGCTGGAAAGGAAAGTACAAAATAAGATGGTAGGAATTAATCAAAATACATCAGCAATCTTAAAGACACAAAACATTTTTAAATAAAAGGGTAAAAAAATATATTGTGGCTATATTATTATCAGATAAAATAGACCTTCAAGTAAAAAAGCATAATTTGAGTTAGAGGATGACTACATAATGACAGAGTAACTCTAAATTACCATCTACCAAATTTCACAATTCAAAATTGTATATAGTAAATATTAGCAGAGATTCCTGAATCATCGTGTGTGCTTTTGAGACACAGTGCTTGGCAATTCAGAAATTAAATAGACAAAATCAAAAACGTATCTTCTCACAAAAAAACAGTAATACATAAAAAATGTTAAGACCACAACATACTTGAACTAATTGCTGTATGTAGAATAAAGCATGAAACAATTAGAGACAACAGAATTAAGCACATGTGACACTGACCATATAAGTATATAAGAGCCACATAATAAACTATAAAACTAGTGTTAACCAATATGAAAGAAATATTTCATAATATGTGGGCCACGTTCTCTAATCACAATAAAGTTTAAAACCAGTGATGAAAACATTATGAAAAAGCTCATATATTTAGAAATTTAAAAACAAACTTCTAAATAATACATCAAAATAGCAATCAAATGGATATTAGAAAACGTTAGAACTAAACAATTATGAAAAATTCTATATATCAAAACATGGAATACAGATAAAATAGTGCAGAGAGAAATTTATAGACTTTCAGAAGGGATGAAAATTAATAAAGTAATCATCAATGATTTAGAATAATATTGAAAAAATAAATCCAGAAAGTAGAGAAAGAAGATAACAAAAATAAAAGCAAAAATTAATAAAACATAAGAATATGGAAAATTAATGAAACTACCTCTGTTCTTTGAAGCAGTTAAAATCTAGATGTCTCTGACAAATTAAGAAAAAAGGGATAGATACAATATTAGCAAATCACAAGAAAACAACTTCAGAAGGACTAGAATGATAGCAGAATGTTATAGACAACTTTCAATTATAATGACAACTTGGATAAAATGGGCACATTTCTAGAAAGTTATATTTTGCAAAAATTGACTTATGAAAGAATTAGAAAACCTGTGCAATCCTGAATCATTGAAATTAGTTAAACATTGAAGTTAAACTATCTTTTCACATAAAACTGAAGTCCACAGTTTTATAATAAATTCTGCTAAATATATTTAATGAGCAAATATTCCAATTTAACATAAACTCTTCCAGAAAATAAAAAAAAAGACACATTCCTCTTTAAGTTGTTTAATGAGGCCATGATTGTTATCTTGATTCCAAAATCCAATACAAAATATTAGCAATCTAAATGTAGCAATGCATTAAACACACACACAAATTACTAAATTGACTTTATCCAAAAAATAAAAGGCTAATTAGCATCAAAACCATTAACATAAATTAACAAAATAATGACAACTTATAAAATCATCTCTTTTTGCAGATGAAAGTCAATATTCATTCACATTAGAAACTCTCAGTGAACGTGGAATAGAAGGAAATTCTCATAACTGGCAAAAGAGTACATACAAAATTCTCAAAGGAGATATCATATTCATTGGAGAGGTGGTAAAATCATTTTCTTTAAAGGAAGGAACAAAAGAAGGATGCCCACTATTACCATGCATATTCAACAATGAACTAAGGATGGCAGAAACCACATAAAAAAGAAAGAATAAGAAAAGAATAAACAAAATTCTCATTATTTGTAGAAGATATTATTGTTTTCATAGAAAACCCAAAGAAGGCTACAGACAGATTACTCAAATGTATAAAAGAGCTTAGCTAAGTGACTAAGTGATGATATAAGATCAATACACAAAAGTTAACAAACAGAAAATGTCATTTGTAGAACCAAACATAGATAATTAGGGATTAATTTAACAAGAGATGATCAATCATTTCATGGAGAAATGTTTACATTTTGAAATATATTTTAAAAGATCTAAATTGAGAGATACACAATGTAATATTTTAAATATGCCAATTATCCCCAAATTAATATATAGGGTCAATGAAATTTCTTCCAGAAACCTAAACTGAATTTTCCTTGAAATTTGAGAGTGATTTAAAGATTTGGGTAGAAGTGGTAATGAGTCAAGACATAAAAAATGAAGTGTAACAACTTACCCTAGCAGATATCATGGCTTCTTTAGTGCAGAAATACACAAATAGACCAGTAGAAGTGAAGAGAGAGCCCAGAAATAGACAATGCTTATGGAGAAACAATATATGACAGATGCAGTATTGCATCTCATACAAAAATCTGTTCTAAATGAATTAAAGAATTCAATGTAAAAGTCAAATTTCAAAAAGTTTAGATGGCAAAGTAGGAAAATATCTTTATGACTATCAAGTAGGAAAGGATTTAACAAGCAAAAAAAGAAAAAAATGAGTTGGTGAATTTGACTCCATTAATATTAAGAACTTCTATTCAAAACACACTAAAAATTGAGGGGGTAGGGAGGGAGAGCATTAGGACAAAGATCTAATGCATGCAGGGCTTAAAACCTAGATGATGGGTTGATGAGTGCAGTAAACCACCATGGCACGTGCATACCTATGTAACAAACCTGCATGTTCTGCACATGTATCCCAGAAATTAAAATAATTTTTTTAAATGAGGGGGTAAATACACACCACAAGTGAAAAGATGTACTTACAATCTGTGTCACTGAAAAAATTTACTATTCAGAACTTGTCAATAACTCCTACTAAACAATTTTTAAACAGAAAGTGGCACAAATATGAATGGAAGAGAAAATACAAGTGGCCAATTAAAATGTGAAAACACAGTTAACATCATCACGAATCAGGGAAACTAAAATTAAAAATATAACCAAGTATAACTTTATATCTCTCAGTTTTGCAATTTTTTCAGAGGGAAAAATACCATGTGTTGAAAGTGTAAAACAGTGGGATCATTTATACTTTAATGGTGGGGATATAGATTTGTATAATAGTTTTTGAAAAGAATTTGACATGATGCAGTAAATATGGAGATGCCCATCCTGTTGGAACTATGAATTTCACCCCTAGCCTAGAAAAACGTTCACACATGGCATAAAGAGACATAGACAAGAATGTCTGCAGCGTTTTGTTTGTAAAGATTAAACCATATTAAATTGCTGTGAAACTACAAAAACTGCAGTTTCATGTGGTTCAATGTAATAATAGCAACTGAGAACAACAAAGTTCATTTATAATCTATTCAGATAATATAAGTCATAAGCCACATCTGCTCTGTTTATCATTAGAAAGCTCACAGAGCTATTGTGAGCAAAAGCAACAAACAAAACAAGCCACAGAAACAAACTAACAAGATGATAGAATTTACAGAAAATCAAAACATGCAAAACTGAACCATATATTGTTTAGTTATGTATAAATTATAAAGAAACAAGAGAGAAGCAAAAATTTGATTGCCCTTATGTGAAGGAGGAGTTGGGAAGAGGAATACAAATTTATTTTAAAGGCATTGCTAATCTTGAGCTAAGCAGCGCATATACTGTAAGTATCATTTATATCTTATATACACATATTTTATGTGGATTATCTATTTTAAAATCAATAATTGATTAAATATAGAAGAAGGTGAGGAAGTGGAGGCTAACACTGCATGCTACTTTCTTTGTGGACACTTTGTATGAAAGGAAGAGACCAGAGAGAAGTAGCTGGAGTAGAAAACAGAATCGGAAAAGGTCTCTGTTTTCTGTCTGAGAGGAGTTTGAATGTGTTAACACATTGAAAAGGCGAGGCTGACCGCAGAGGAGAGAGGGTCCTTGATGAGTCAGGTGACTCAGTATATATAAGTGTGATGGTTAATTTTAGGTGTCAACTTGATCGAGTTAGGGGAGGCCCAGATAGCCGGTAAGATACTATTTTTGGGTGTATCTGTGATGGCCTTTCCAGAAGAGATTAGCATTGAAATCAGTGGAGTGAGTAAAGAAGACCCACCCTCACTCAACATGGGCGGTCATAATCCAATCCAACGAGGGCCTGAAGAGAACAGATAGGCAGAGGAGGGGCGAATTTGCTCCCTCTGCTTGAACCCGGCACCCACCTTGTCCCACCCTTGGGCACTGGTGGGAGCTCCTGGCTCTTGGACCTTCAGACTGCAGGACTTACACCAGCATCCCTGCCCCCACTCAGTTTTCAGGACTTTGACTTTGGCCTGGGAGTTACACTATGGGCTCTCCTAGTTCTCTGGCCTTGAACTCAGACTGAATGATACCATTAGCTACACTGTGGGACTTCTCAGCCTCTAAAATCTTGTGAGCTAATAAATTCCCATAATAAATCTCCTCTCCTCTCTCTCAATAGGAGAATATATATATATGTGTATTTAATCCATGAGGAAACATATATATGTTTCCTCATGAATTAAAATTTCAATCATCTGTTGAAACTAATCAGTAACAAAGCAAGTCAGGACAGTTGAGAGTGGTAGAAGTTTCAAGTAATTACGGTGAGGCTGCAGAAGAGAATGATTAGAGAGCAGCAATAAGGGTTTGGATCGAGTTGGAGACCATGGGTATGCCATCACACCCATTTGTTCCTTCTTGCCAGGTATGCCAAGCTTCTCAGGTGTAAGAGTATAGGAAGGGTCTGGATTGAGCTAAGCTTTGCATTTTTCTCGGCGGGTGCTACAACAGGTGCACCCAGGCTCAAGTAAATGAATTCACAAGCCATGCGGTTTAGGCATTCTCAGTTCAAGGAAAGAAGACAAGAATGGGCAGAAGGACAGAATGTAAACAGTAAAAATGTTGGTGGCCTTGATGTGGTCAAATAACTGGAGTGCTGAAAATAAGACAGTGGGAGAAATGTGGGGAGGATAAGGAAGGCACTACCAAAAGTTTAAGAATCCAGGAAAGAAAACTAAGGCACTGATAAAGTCCAGGGTGTGGCCCTGATGCATATGGTGAGAGAGAGAGACCTGGTGTGCTGGTGCTGGAAGTGAAGCGATCAGGGAACTGTGAAGCAAGTTTGTTGGATGTCTGCATTGATATTGAAATTGGCCTGGAAAATGGTGGTGAGAAAGAAAATGATCAGAGGGCTAAGGTTCTTGATAAATGTGGAGTGACTGGGGTGTTGGTGAACAACAGCAAGGGAGGATGGTGGAAGGTGGTAACCAGATGGAAAGAGCCCCAAAAGAAGAGAGGCTTTTGTCAGGCCTCTGAGCCCAAGCTAAGCCATCATATCCCCTGTGACCTGCATATATACATCCAGATGACTTGAAGCAAGTGAAGAATCACAAAAGAAGTGAAAATGGCCGGTTCCTGCCTTAACTCATGACATTCCACCATTGTGATTTGTTCCTGCCACACCATAACTGAGCCATTAACCTTGGGAAATTCCTTCTCCTGGCTCAGAAGCTCCCCCACTGAGCACCTTGTCACCCCCACCCCTGCCCACCAGAGAACAACCCCCTTTGACTGTAATTTTCCACCACCTACCCAAATCCTATAAAACAGCCCCACTCCTATCTCCGTTTGCTGACTCTCTTTTCAGACTCAGCCTGCCTGCACCCAGGTGAAATAAACAGCCTTGTTGCTCACACAAAGTCTGTTTGGTGGTCTCTTCACATGGACGCACATGACATTTGGGCAGGGGACCTCCCTTGAGAGATTGATCCCCTGTCCTCCCGCTCTTTGCTCCATGAGAAAGATCCACCTACAACCTTGGGTCCTCAGACTAACCAGCCCAGGAAACATCTCACCAATTTTAAATCGGGTAAGCGGCCTCTTTTTACTCTCTTCTCCAGCCTCTCTCACTATCCCTCAAACCTCTTTCTACTTTCAATCTTGGCACCATCCTTCAATCTCTCTCTTCTCTTAATTTCAATTCCTTTCCTTTTCTGGTAGAGACAGAGGAGATGCGTTTTATCCGTGAACCCAAAACTCTGGCGCTAGTCACGGACTCAGGAAAACAGTCTTCCCTTGGAGTTTAATCACTGTGGGAACACCTGCTTGATTACTCACCCACGTTTCAGAGGTGTCTGATCACCATGGGGAAGCCTGCCTTGATCCTTCACCTTTAGTGGCAAGCACCAGTTTCCTGGGGGTCGATCACCCCCTACCCCTTCTCTCCGTGTCTCTATCCTCTCTTTTCTCTGGGCTTGCCTCCTTCCCTATAGGAAAACTTCCACCCTCCATTCCTCCTCCTTCTCCCTTAGCCTGTGTTCTCGAGAACTTAAAACCTCTTCAACTCACACCTGACCTAAAACCTAAACCCCTTATTTTCTTCTGCAATACCACTTAACCCCAATACAAACTCCACAACGGTTCCAAATAGCCAGAAAATGGCACTTTCGATTTTTCCATCCTACAAGATCTATATAATTCTTGTTGTAAAATGGGCAAATGCCTGACGTCCAGGCATTCTTTTACACGTGGGTCCCTCCCTAGTCTCTATTTCCAATCTGACTTGTCCCAAATCCTCCTTCTTTCCCTCCCGCCTGTCCCCTCAGTCCCAATCCCAAGCGTCACTGAGTCTTTTCAATCTTCCTTTTCTACTGATGCATCTGACCTCTCCCCTCTTCCCCAGACTGTTCCTCCTCAGGTCACTCCCTGCCAGGCTGAATCAGGCTCCAATTCCTCCTCAGCCTCTGCTCTCCCACCCTATAATCCTTCTATCACCTCCCCTCCTCACACCCAGTCCGGCTTACGTCTTATAGTTTCATTCCGCGACTAGCTCTCCCCAACCTGCCCAACAATTTCCTCTTAAAAAGGTGGCTGGAGCTAAAGGCATAGTCAAGGTTAATGCCCCTTTTTATTTATCCAACCTCTCCCAAATCAGTTTGTGTTTAGGCTCTTTTTCATCAAATATAAAACCACAGCCCAGTTCATGGCTTGTTTGGCAGCAACCCCGAGACGCTTTACAGCCCTAGATCCTGAAGGATCAGTCAGAAAGCTGTCTTATTCTCAATATGCATTTTATTACCTAATCTGCTCCTGACATTAAATAAAGCTCCAAAAATTAGATTTTGGCCCTCAGACCCCACAACAGGACTTAATTAACCTCGCCTTCAAGGTGTACAATAATAGAGTAGAGACAGCCAAGTAGCAACATATTTCTGAGTTGCAATTCCTTGCCTCCACTGTGAGAGAAACCCCAGCCACATCTCCAGCACACAAGAATCTTAAAATGCCTAAGCCACACATGCCTAAGCCACAATGGTCAAGCATTCCTACAGGACCTCCTCCATTAGGACCTTGCTTCAAGTGCCAGAAATCTGGCCACTGGGCCAAGGAATGCCTGCAGCCCGGGATTCCTCCTATACCATGTCCCACCCATGCAGAGACCCACTGGAAATCAGACTGTCCACCTTGCCTAGCAGCCACTCCTAGAGCCCCTAAAGCTCCAGCCCAAGGTTCTCTAACTGACTCCTTCACACATCTTCTCAGCTTAGCGGCTGATGACTGACGCTGCCTGATCTCCTTGGAAGCCTCCTGGACCATAACAGATGCTTTGGGTAAATCTTAACAGTGGAGGGTAAGTCCATCCCCTTCTTAATCAATATGGAGGCTACCCACTCTACATTGCCTTCTTTTCAAGGGCCTATTTCCCTTGCCTCCATAACTGTTGTGGGTATTGATGGCCAGGCTTCAAAACCCCTTAAAACTCCCCCACTCTGGTGCCAACTTGGACAACATTCTTTTATGCACTCCTTTTTAGTTATCCCCACCTTCCCAGCTCCCTTATTAGGTCAAGACATTTTAACTAAATTATCTACTTCCCTGACTACTCCTAGGCTACAGCCTCATCTCATTGCTGCCCTTTTCCCCAGTTCAAAGCCTCCTTTGCATCCTCCCCTTGTATCTCCCCACCTTAATCCACAAGTATAGGACACCTCTACTCCCTCCTTGGTGACCAATCATGCACCCCTTAGTATCCCATTAAAACTGAATCACCCTTACCCCACTCAATGCCAACATTCCATCCCACAGCACGCTTTAAAAGGATTAAAGCCCATTACCACTTGCCTGTTACAACATGGCCTTTTAAAGCCTATAAACTCTCCTTACAATTCCCAATTTTACCTGTCCAAAAACCGGACAAGCCTTACAAGTTAGTTCAGGATCTGCACCTTATCAACCAAATTGTCTTGCCTATCCACCCTGTGGTGCCAAACCCATATACTCTCCTATCCTCAATACCTCCCTCTACAACCCCTCTTAACCCATTATTCTGTTCTGTATCTCAAAAGTGCTTTCTTTACCATTCCTTTGCACCCTTCATCCCAGCCTCTCTTTGCTTTCACTTGGACTGACCCTGACACCCATCAGGCTCAGAAAATTACCTGGGCTGTACTGCCGCAAGACTTCACAGACAGCCCCCATTATTTCAGTCAAACCCAAATTTCTTCCTCATCTGTTACCTATCTTGGCATAATTCTTCATGAAAACACACGTGCTCTCCCTGCTGACTGTGTCCGGCTAATCGCCCAAACCCCAATCCTTTCTACAAAACAACAACTCCTTTCCTTCCTAGGCATGATTAGGTACTTCTGCCTTTAGATACCTAGTTTTACCATCCTGACTAAACCATTATATAAACTCACAAAAAAAAACCTAGATAACCCCATAGATGCTAAATCCTTTCCCCACTCCCCTTTCCATTCCTTAAAAACAGCCCTAGAAGCTGCTCCCATGCTAGTTCTCACTAACTCATCCCAACCCTTTTTATTACACATAGCCAACGTACAGGGCTGTGTGGTCAAAATTCTTACACAAGAGCCCGGGACTGCGCCCTGTAGCCTTTCTGTCCAAACAACTTGACCTTACTCTTTTAGGCTGGCCATCGTGTCTCTGTGTGGTGGCTGCCACTGCCCTAATACTTTTAGATGCCCTCAAAATCACAAACTATGCTCAACTCACTCTCTACAGTTCTCATAACTTCCAAAATCTATTTTCTTCCTCACACCTGATGCATATATTTTCTGCTCCCTGGCTCCTTCAGCTATACTCACTCTTTGTTGAGTCTCTCACAGTTACCATTGTTCCTGGCCTGGACTTCAATCTGGCCTCCCACATTATTCCTGATACCACACCTGACCCCCACAAATGTATCTCTCTGATCCACCTGACATTCACTCCATTTCCCCATATTTCCTTCTTTCCTGTTCCTCACCCTGATCACATTTGGTTTATTGACAGCAGTTCCACCAGGCCTAATCACCACTCACCAGCAAAGGCAGGCTATGCTATAGTATCTTCCACATCTATCATTGAGGCTACCACTCTGCCCCCCTCCACTACCTCTCAGCAAGCCGAACTCATTGCCTTAACTCGAGCCCTCACTCTTGCAAAAGGACTACACATCAATACTTATACTGACTCTAAATATGCCTTCCATATCCTGCACCACCATGCTGCTATATAGGCTGACGGGGTTTCCTCACTAAGCAAGGGTCCTTCATCATTAATGCCTCTTTAATAAAAACTCTTCTCAAGGCCGCTTTACTTCCAAAGGAAGCTGGAGTCATTCACTGCAAGGGCCATCAAAAGGCATCAGATCCCATCACTCAGGGCAAAGCTAATGCAGATAAGGTAGCTAAAAAAGCAGCTAGTGTTCCAACTTCTGTCCACGGCCAGTTTTCCTCCTTCTCGTGGGTCACTCCCACCTACTCCCCCAGTGAAACTTCCACTTATCAATCTCCTCCCACACAAGGCAAATAGTTCATTTCATAACCTCTTCCATGTAAGTTACAAGCCACTAGTCCACCTCTTAAAACCTCTCTTTTCCTTTCCATTGTAAAAATCTATCCTCAAGGAAATCACTTCTCAGTGTTCCATCTGCTATTCTACTACTCCTCAGGAATTTCTCAGGGCCCCTCCCTTCCCTACACATCAAGCTCAGGGATTTGCCCCTGCCCAGGACTGACAAATTTACTTTACTCACATGCCCTGAGTCAGGAAACTAAAATACCTCTTGGTCTGGGTAGACACTTTCACTGGATGGGTAGAGGCCTTTCCCACAGGGTCTGAGAAGTCCACTGCCATCATTTCTTCCCTTCTGTCAGACATAATTCCTTGGTTTGGCCTTCCCACCTCTATACAGTCCAATAACAGACCAGCTTTTATTAGTCAAATCACCCAAGCAGTTTCTCAGGCTCTGCGTATTCAGTGGAACCTTCATAACCCTTACCGTCCTCAATCTTCAGGAAAGGTAAAATGGACTATTGGTCTTTTAAAAACACACCTCACCAAGCTCAGCCTCCAACTTAAAAAGGACTGGACAATACTTTTACCACTTGCCCTTCTCAGAATTCAGGCCTGTCCTCAGGATGCTACAGGGTACAGCCCATTTGAGCTCCTGTATGGACGTTCCATTTTATTAGGCCCCAGTCTCATTCCAGACACCAGCCCAACTTGAAGTGCACCCCAAAAACTTGTCATCCCTACTATCTTCTCTCTAGTCATACTCCTATTCCCCATTCTCGACTACTCGTAAATACCCTGCCCTTGTTTACACTGCCGGTTTACGCTTTTCCTTCAAACCATCATAACTGATATCTCCTGGTTTTACCTCAAACCACTACCCTTAAGTCTCTCTTAAAGTGGATAATCTTTGTTAACAGGGTACACGCCAATATTTTCACCCTGATGAAGTCCTATTCTTTACTTTTATGCTCACTCTTATTCCTGTTCCCGTTCTTATGCCACCCTCTGCCTCTCCCCAGCTATCTCCACCACACTGTCAATCACACTCACTCTCTCCTAGCCATTTCTAATCCTTCTTTAACAATTGCTGGCTTTGCAGTTGCTGGCTTTGCATTTCTCTTTCCTCCAAAATCGCGGAGGCCTTGACTTACTGACAAATAAAAATAAAAAATAAAAAAATAAAAAACTCCATGTATTTTTAAATAAAGAGTGTTGCTTTTACCTAAATCAATCTGGCCTTGTATCTGACAAGATAAAAAAACTCAAGGATAGAGCCCCAAAACTTGCCAACCAAGCAAGTAATTATGCTGAACCCCCATGGACACTCTCTAATTGGATGTCCTGGGTCCTCCCAATTCTTAGTCCTTTAATACCTGTTTTCCTCCTTCTCTTATTCAGACCTTGTGTCTTCCGTTTAGTTTCTCAATTCATACAAAACCACATCCAGGCCATCACCAATCATTCCATATGACAAATGTTCCTTCCAACAACCCCACAATATCACACCTTACCACAAAATCTTCCTTCAGCTTAGTCTCCCCTACTGTAGGTTCCCACACCGCCCCTAATCTGGCTTGAAGCAGCCGTGGGAAACATTGTCCATTATCTCTCCATACCACCCCCCTAAAATTTTTGCTGCCCCAACACTTCAATACTATTTCATGTTACTTTTCTTATTAACATAAGAAGACAGGAATGTCAGGCCTCTGAGCCCAAGCTAAGCCATCATATCCCCTGTGACCTGCACATATACATCCAGATGGCCTGAAGCAAGTGAAGAATCAGGAAAGAAGAGAAAATGGCCAGTTCCTGCCTTAACTGATGACATTCCACCATTGTGATTTGTTCCTGCCACAACTTAACGGAGCCATTAACCTTGGGAAATTCCTTCTTCTGGCTCAGAAGCTCCCACACTGAGCACCTTGTGACCCCTGCCCCTGCCTGCCAGAGAACAACCCCCTTTGTAATTTTCCACCACCTACCCAAATCCTATAAAATGGCCCCACCCCTATCTCCCTTTGCTGACTTTCTTTTTGGACTCAGCCCACCTGCAAATAAACAGCTTTGTTGCTCACACAAAGCCTGTTTGGTGGTCTCTTCACACAGAGCCCACGACAGCTTTTATCTGAGGAATGAGAATTCCTGATGTGGGAGTCATGCTGTGAAGCTAGTTTATAGGGTACACGTAGTGTGGGAGAATAAGCTGACTTCCCTTGAGGATAAAAAGAGCGTTAGGTTCTAGCTTCGATGCCATAATGTTTTAAAATAGCTCAAGCCCCTTGTCTTCACTCTTATTTTTAATCTTCAAACTTTTTCTAGCTATGAGTTCTGCTGATTTCTTTTCACTTGCTAACCACACAGCACCTAATCACCATGCATAGTAAAACTTGGAAATATGTCTAAGACACTGGATTGCACTCTGCTGAAGACAAAAAAAATCTAATATTTGCATTTATGTCCACAGTACCTAGCATAGTGCCCAGAAAATAAAAGGTGCTCTATATGTTTATTGAATGAATGAATAGAGCAATATTAACAAATGGAGAGGATTGTGAAAGCAATGAATGAATACTAATACAAATCTGGGTCTGTATTTGTGGAGGAGCATGTGTGTGCTTCTTGCATGAAGTCATTAGAGAAGCAATTAAGATACCCTCGAGGACAGTTATAAAGTCTGATCGCTGGAGAGAGTTTTGGGCAAGGAATATCATTTTAATCCAAAATATAGGAAAAGTCACTAGAAAAATAACAAACAGAGCAGTATGGAAAATACCATCACAATCACTTAGTGAATAGCCATGAAGAGAAAGATGTCAATACAGTCCCCACTGGTACATTCTGAAACTAAGATCCAGCTAAATACCTACTAATGAAGTTTTTTTAATTGAAAACATATTTTCATAATTTAAGTACTATAGAGTACACATTCAACCAAGAAAGCCTGTTTCATAGTGTTGGAAATAAGGGTCCTGTGAAATCAAGTTTATTGTTAGAAGTGGGTTTTAAGAAACCTGAAAAGGTTGGTAATACTAAAAGAAATATGGAACAGATGTTGTCTCAAGCAGGGTCCTGGATAAATAATATCAAAATATTGATATGAAGCTAATGACAAAGGGTGATAGCATTGGTATGTTTTTTGTTTTGGTTTTTTCTTTTTGCAAAAATGTGTATATGCTCTAATCAGCAGTGTACAGCTTCTTTTGAATCTCAGGAATAGCTAAACAATTTTAGTATTAGGTATGCTTTGAATTTAGATTTTAATAGGTCATATATTTATAGAAACCACTAGATGAGGTTTCAGAAGTGTAAATCTTGCTCTTTGCTCAATGGAAGTGTTTCTCATTAAACAGTCTGTTCTGGTCCTCGTAAAGAAGTCTGCCTAGAAGTTATGCCTAAAGAGATAATAAACATCAATCTAATAGTGTATGTGATGTGTGAGTAAGTTTGTAAACTGTAGGGTACTCAGTGATGTAACAACATTGGTGTGCCGGATATCCTGAAAAGATTTAAAGATATATAAACAGTAAATAGAATATACACTTTCCTCTACTACTTAGGAGATACATGGAATTCTAGAAATAAACAAATCCTGATATTTTGCCTCAATATGTTAGCT